>NC_090749.1:48550904-48563404 GCF_036898095.1 Palaemon carinicauda | reverse complement strand
AGGCCATGTAGCCTAGTCGTTTGGTCCTAGTACTTCATGCATGATTTTGGTTTTTCCGAGTGTATTAAAATTTTATTGAAGCTTTAGGCTGTTTTTTATACATTTAAGATTATGTTGAATATTTCCAAGATAGTATACGAGTGAGTTTCGGTGATTTAGGTAATCGATTCTCTTGGTGCCTAGGCTAAGCTGCTTATGGAGCCTTAGTATACTTTCTCATACTCCCCGGTTGCTTTCTTTTCTTCGGAGAAGGTATGCAATCCCTTTCCCTCTGTTTAAGCCTTGGGCTTATCCCTAAATGGTTTATCTGAATTAATTTTCGATAAAACTATACTGGGGTGTTACTGTACCTTCCTGTTCCAGTAAGTCTGGTTTCAAAGAGGGACAGAACAACAGAGTTTTTAGTCTGAGTTTGTGTTTGTCTGGCTTGGGGTAGAGTCTCCCTCGCTGGCTTGACACAGACATAGGAGGCTTAGCCTCCTTAGGTCACTACCGAAGGTTTCTGTACGAGATGATTCCTTCTTTTGTGATCTACCAGACTAGTCCTTGTTGCTGTTCTCGGGGGAGGATAAGATTCTTTCCCTGGGAGTAGCAACACCTTCCTTGCTTTGGTTCTCTGGGAGCTGGCAAGTATTGCTGGCCTCCCTCCTTGGATCTCCCTTAGGCTAAGATGAGTTTCTTGGCTGCGGGTGATCCTTCACTAAAGCAAGGTTGGTAGGACCCTCTTTTGTCCCTTCCCCCTCTATCTCCGTAATGGCCTAGCCATTACAGTACTGTACGTCATTCTACATCTGGAGCTAGAATAGGTTAGGATTTGGAATTGACTCAGTCCCTTGCCGGCCGGCAGAGCTGCCGGCCGGCAAGGGTCTTCTGCTTTGAGTGCTGCCCGGACCTCCCTTGGTCCCTCATCCATGCCTGCCTGTAGAGCCAGACGGCATTGGTCAGGAAGCCTGAATTAGATTCTCCCCTTCCTTATATGCACTCTTTTGGATTGCCGGGCTTGGAGGTAGTGTACACTCTTATCCCGGCATCCATTCTGTTATTCTTCTAGTGCTGTACCCGACCCGGCTGTCGGCCTATGAGGCCGGCAGCTGGGCAGTCGTATTCCTCTGGTTCTTTTGCTGCCGGCTGGCATCGGTCGTGTACCTTTGCCGGCCGGCTAATGTCAGCCCTTGTCTGCCGGTTGCCAAGAGTGTGGCCGGCAGCCGGGTACTACCTTGTGTAGTTGCCGGCCGACATTGGCTGTTGCCGGCCGGCAGTTACTGCCGGCCGGCACATGCATTTGAACCAGCGTTTTGCCGCCTTATAGCTGTTAAGTAGTATACTTTAAAGCTAGTTATGGTGTGTCCTATACTCTACCAGTATTCTTCAGTATAACATATACTGTAAGAAGAAAACTATAGTATAGGTTTTGGTAGAGCACTGTGTGTTCTAACACTTTTGTGTTTGCTTGCACAGCCCTTTGCTGTTGCCCTACAGATAAGAAAGTGAGTTCTTTCTTGTCTATTATCCAGGATTTTAAAATCATTGCTTAGGTGTGAGCTCCACCTGTTTCCTCTGGAAACTTTGCATTGGTTATTCTAGAAGAGATTAACCATTCGATTTTATTATCTGGAAGGCAGCAACAATTGGTTGTGAAGTAAACACAAGTGGGTGTCTTTCCTTTCTGAATTGTTATGCTATACTATGCATATCCAGTGATACATAGTTCACTTGATACTCATGGAAATTTCTTCTCTTTACAGGAGGACCCTCCGAAGTGCGGAAGTGTTTTATGCAACGTCCGCAGCAAGAGCCTCTGCGGACATGAGTTTGGTAGGAGACACGCAGCATGCGCTGTCTCCAAGTGTGATCTCCGGTATTGGGACCCTCAGATATGTACTGTGTGCACTAACCTGATTACTGAGGCCTTTGATTCCCCTAGGACGGCGGAATCAAGGGATATAGCAAGGGAGAAGCTTCGTACCTGGGTAAGGGGCTTCCAGAAGAACACCTCTGGACCTTATCTTCCAAGTGAGAAGATGAGGGCGTATCTTTTCCCTAAGGCATCAGCTGATGCAGTGATTCCCCAGCCTCAAGAGGAGATCCCCCAAGTTCAGATCCAGGTGGATGCTGAAGTCACGGTCGCTATGCAAGACATCCAGTTAGATGACAGGATGTCTGACGTGGACGAGCGTCTGGAGGAAGACCTCCTGGCAGAAGCCCAGGGTGAAGTTCAAGCCCCAGACGTTGTAGAGGAAGAGGTCGACGAGGTATCGGCTACTCCGGTTCAGATCCCGGAGCCTATTCCCTCAACATCGGCCGGTCTCCCAGTTGAGCTGGGACAGGCCCTCTCCTCCATTGTTGGAATGATCCAACAAATGCAGAAGGAGAATCAGGAGAAGGCGGCTGCAATGGAACTGCGGATGCAGAGCCTTGCAGAATCACATGGGCCCCAGAAAAGGCTCAATGTGAAAGACCTTCCCTTGTGCTCAGATGCTAAACCATGGAGGTATGCTGAGCACATGCCGATGACGACTGGAAAGATCGTCATCTCGGATAAGTTGGGCTCAGTTCCCCTAGAGGAGGTGGAATTCTGGCCCAGCAAGGCATCATATCCGGACTGTTATGTCCGGCTGAGGAAGGAACCAGCTTCAAAGGTGGAGACAGAGCCGAAGGAGGTCATAGGGATGGACCATACTAAGGCTCAAGCTCTGCTTTCATCCTCGTTGAAAGAGAGGGGCTTCTCTAACTCAAAGGTAGCTTCATTGAGCAAGAAGCTCCCTTCCTTTGTGTCCTCTCCTGCTAGAGCCTTCCCCTTTATACAGAAAGGGTTTGCGGCTGTACTAAAAGCAGTCGAGGCCGGCAAGCCTTGCCCCTCCCTGGAGGAGTGTAAACCCTTGTCGCTGGCCCTGCCTATGCACCACAAAGACTGGAAGGACGTCCATTTTACGTTCTCAGTTGGGAAGTTGGAGGCTGATATCGCCGGACGTCAGTTCGGCGAGGACCCTCCTAAGCTGTCTGACTTTCTCTTGCGGAGAGAGTTCGAGACAAAAGAAAGACTGGCTGCCTCAATGTCTCTTCAGACTACTCTTGAGACGATGGCAAGTGACCCCAAGGTCCATGAAATGTTCATGGTGGTGGCCAAGACTCATCTGGCCACAGTGACGAAGGACATTTATGGCTTCGTCAAGGCAAGGAGAGCTTGTAGGGAGTTCGTGTTCACCTCGGCTACGGTGATGCACGAGCCAAGGAAACTAATCTCCTCCAACATTTGGGGCAAAGACCTTTTCCCTACCGATTTGGTCAAAGAAGTTGTTGATAAGGCCGCCTTGGAGAATAGAAACCTTCTCCAGAAGTGGGGCCTGGCTATCAAAAGAAAGTCTTCCCCGGATGAGGGTCCTCAACCAAAGAGGAAGACTATGAGGACTAGGCTACCGTCTCGGCCAGCCTAGCCTTTTAGACAGCAACAGCAACTGCAATTGCCATTGCCTCCAGTGCCCCAGATCGTGGCACAAACCCCGACCACTTTTCAGTGGGTACCCCAGGCCGTGTCGACACAGTCCACGGCATTCACCCCATCGTTCGAAGGGCAGTCTACTTCCTTTCGAGCAAAGCCTAGAGGAGCAGCCAGAGGCTCGTCTAGGCGCCCCTCAAGGGGAAGGGGATTCAGGTGGTCGTGGTCAGGGAGGCAAGACCTCAGGACGGCAGTCCAAGTGGGATGATACCGGTAGTAGGGAGACTTCTGAAATTTCGGGATCGGTGGACCTTCGATCCCTGGGCCCACAGCCTACTCAAGAATGGACTGGGCTGGAGCTGGTACAGCACTCCACCCCCGTGCCTTCGGTTTTTCCAACACTCCACCCCCGTTCTGGAGGAGTACGTTCAAGAACTGTTGGAGAAAAATGTGATCCGAAAGGTGAAGTCCATCAAATTCGAAGGGAGGCTGTTTTGTGTTCCCAACGAAGACTCGGAAAAGCTCAGAGTCATTCTGGACTTGTCGCCACTCAACAAGTTCATAGTGAATTGCAAATTCAAGATGCTAACACTGCAACACATAAGGACCTTACTGCCCAAGAGGGCATATTCCGTCTCTATAGACTTGTCAGACGCCTATTGGCACATTCCAATCAACCGTCGACTCTCCCCCTACCTAGGGTTCAGGCTACAACGAAGACTATACGCCTTCAGAGCCATGCCATTCGGGCTAAACATAGCCCCAAGGATTTTTACGAAGCTTGCGAGCGTAGCTCTCAAACAATTACGCCTAAAGGGAATTCAGGTAGTAGCCTACCTGGACGACTGGTTGGTGTGGGCAGCATCCGAGACAGAATGCTTGCAAGCTTCCAGTCAAGTGATCCAGTTCCTAGAGTACCTAGGTTTCAAGATCAACAGAAAAAAAGTCTCGACTTTCTCCATCTCAAAAGTTCCAGTGGCTGGGAATCCACTGGGACCTTTTGTCACACCATTTCTCCATCCCGGCGAAGAAAAGGAAGGAGATAGCGGGTTCTGTCAAGAGACTTCTAGATTCCGAAAGGATATCAAGACGCAAACAGGAGAGGGTACTGGGCTCTCTCCAGTTTGCTTCGGTGACAGACCCAGTGCTAAGAGCACAGCTAAAGGATGCAACCGGAGTTTGGAGAAGTTATGCATCAAACGCGCGAAGAGATCTGAGAAGACCAGTTCCGCTTCATCTACGTACTCTTCTCAGGCCTTGGTACAAGCCAGACATCTAAAGAAGTCGGTTCTTCTTCAGCCACCTCCCCCGTCGGTGACGATTCACTCAGACGCCTCGAAGGAGGGATGGGGAGGTCACTCTCATCGGAAAAAAGTCCAGGGGACTTGGTCCAAGCTATTCAAGACCTTTCACATAAACTTTCTAGAAGCTATGGCAGTGCTCCTTACCTTAAAGAAAGTTTCCCCGCGTCACTCGATCCACATAAGGTTGGTGATGGACAGCGAGGTAGTTGTGAGATGCTTGAATCAACAAGGATTGAGGTCACCACCTCTCAACCAGGTGATGTTGGCCATCTTCCGATTGGCGGAAAAGAAGAAGTGGTACCTGTCGGCAGTTCACCTTCAAGGAGTCCGCAATGTGACAGCGGACGCTCTATCCAGGTTCACACCGATAGAGTCGGAATGGTCCTTAGATGCAGGATCATTCTCCTTCATTCTGAATCAAGTCCCAGAACTGCAGATAGACCTCTTTGCGACGAAAGACAACAAGAAGTTGCCCCTGTACGTGTCCCCGTACGAGGACCCCTTAGCGGAAGCAGTGGACGCGATGTCCCTCGACTGGAACAGATGGTCCAGGATTTTTCTGTTCCCTCCTCACAACCTTCTGTTGAGGGTCCTCAACAAACTGAGATCCTTCAAGGGGGTAGCGGCAATAGTGGCCCACAAGTGGCCGAACAGCGTGTGGTTCCCCCTGGCATTGGAACTACAGCTGAAGTTTGTACCGCTACCAGATCCAGTTCTGACCCAGCGAGTCCAGAAGTCGACTGTCTGCGCTTCATTACAGAAAACCCGGACCCTGCAGCTCATGATTTTCTCTCCCTAGCGGTGAGAAAGCGTTTCGGGATTTCGAAAGCCAGCATAGACTTCCTAGAGGAATATAAGTGCAAATCTACTAGAAGGCAATATGAGTCATCTTGGAGAAAATGGGTGGCCTTTGTCAAGGCGAAGAATCCGCAGGAGATCTCGACAGACTTCTGCTTATCTTTCTTCATCCACCTCCATGGTCAAGGATTGGCAGCTAACACGATTTCAGCGTGTAAGTCTGCTTTGACAAGACCCATTCTATATGCCTTCCAGGTCGACCTCGCTAACGAGATCTTTAATAAAGTTCCGAAAGCCTGCGCTAGGCTCAGACCTTCAGCACCTCCAAAGGCCATTTCATGGTCTTTAGACAAAGTTCTTCATTTCGCTTCTCTGTTGAGCAATGAAGAGTGTGCGTTAAAGGATTTGACACAAAAAGTTATTTTCCTATTTGCACTCGCGTTCGGGGCCAGGGTTAGTGAGATTGTAGCCCTCTCGAGAGAGGCAGGTCGTGTTCAGTTCCTGGATGGGGAGAACTGAACCTGTTTCCGGATCCTACGTTTCTCGCCAAGAATGAGTTACCCACCAACAGGTGGGGTCCCTGGAGAATCTGCCCTCTGAAAGAAGATGCATCTCTATGTCCAGTAGAATGCCTAAAGGTCTATCTTCATAAAACTTCAGACTTCAAGGGTGGTCAACTATTCAGGGGAGAAACATCAGGCTCAAATTTATCTCTGAATCAACTCAGAGCGAAAATCACATATTCTATTCTTAGAGCGGATCCTGACAGTACACCCGCAGGTCACGATCCGAGGAAAGTTGCCTCATCCTTAAATTTCTTTAATTGTATGGATTTCGAACATCTCCGTTCATACACTGGCTGGAAGTCCTCCAGAGTGTTCTTTCGCCACTATGCGAAGCAAGTAGAGGAACTAAAGAGATCTGTGGTAGCAGTGGGTCGCGTCGTTAACCCTACTGTTTAACTCTGCGAGGAACAGTGGTTTTAATTGGGACGATCAATTCCAGGGTGAGTGTGTAGTTACATACTGTACTACAAACTAAGTGAGGGCACTGAGTTGCCCATGTACACTGTTCCATTTCCAAAGGTGAACCTAGCATAAGTGCAGACATGTGTGCCGAGCGTTTCTAACGCTAATGTCATTGATTTGTAATACAGACTTTTATGACTTTGATACCTCGGTATCTTAAAAGTGGCATTTAATGTTTTTTCTTTCAGATAAACAAGTTCTGTTTACTATCATACTTATGCTTAAAGTTTTGGGTTATCCTCTTCTTATATATATATATATATATATATATATATATATATATATATATATATATATATATATATATATATATATATATATATATATATATATATATATATATATATATATAATTGTGGTTAACCTGTCTGTTTATTGTCTGTCAATAAACTTGTTCTTGAGAACCTTGTGTCTCCTTCACCTGTGTCAATTTATTGGTATAATTGAGCATTCATTCTATGTACCTTATCTGGGATAATTCTAAAAGAATTGTTCCTTTATGCAAGCTATGTTGCATTGGTTTATGCTTTCCCTTAACGGGAGGACTCCGTCCCATAAGGGGACGATGGCGGTTTTACTAGTTTCCTCCTATGCGGATATAAACCTTTGTCCAATACAAGTATTGTGCGGAGAACTGGTCGATATTTCATATTGACGCAGTGGTTCTTTACAAACTATGCTTTACTTAATATAGGGTGAGACCACTATATTAGCTTGCCTGGTATTCATACATAGGTATATGTACTTTTCGAGACTTTTCCAGAGTCTAGTAGGACTCTTCCCTGTAGGGGGCAGGAAGCTCTAACATGGTTTATAGTTAGTTGAAAAGATGTATAACGGTAACATCTTAGGTCTCTAGGTCTAGTCGACCGGGAAAAATTACCTCCGGGGAGTACGGCACGTTCTGAGAATCCACAGATAACAGTAATGCTGTGGTATACTTCCATCAGGACGACATGGCTTGAGCCCAAAAAAACGGATTTTGAGCGAAGCGAAAAATCTACTTTTGGGTGAGATGGCCATGTCGTCCTGATGGACCCGCCCTTGCCTTTCTAAGAAAGGGCTGTAGGACCCCTCCCTACATACAGTATCTGTAGCACCTCGTGTACGCTACAAGGAATACAGATGGCGCCAGGATTGGCGCCAGGCACGCTTACGAAACGGGAGATAGGGAGCCTTGGGAGCGGCTCCCCCTTTTTCTTTTCCCGATTTCGTTTCTTGCAATTGACCCCTGCGATACGTAATCTCTGTTCGGGGTGCAGATTGCCATGTGGCGTGTCAAGAATACGTCCTCTGATATGTCGCGATATCCCTTTCACGAGGGATATTCGCTCCAGGAGTTAGAATTCTGGTACCTTAAGGAAAATTCTCTGGGAATATCGCCGTAGTTGTAATATACCCTAGGAAGCTACCCTATATGAACTTCCATTAGGACGACATGGCCATCTCACCCAAAAATTAGATTTTTTGCTTCGCTCAAAATCCGTTTTATATATATATATATATATATATATATATAATATATATATATATATATATATATATATATATATATATATATATATATTATATATATCTTGCAGAGGTTAACTGTGACAAAAAGGAAGCAGAATTTTTGTAAATTGCATAGAAAATTTATGAAATTCTCTCTCTCTCTCTCTCTCTCTCCCCCCCTCTCTCTCTCTCTCTCTCTCTCTCTCTCTCTCTCTCTCTCTCTCTCTCTCTCTCTCTCTAGAAGAAAGTGGTTGTATGTATACATATAAAAAAGAGAGTAATTGTAGCGCAGAAGATAAGAGGCAATTTGAAAAGCTTCAAGATATGCTATTAGAACATAATATGCAACAAATAAACCACATTCCAACAAGAAAGGAAAATGTCCTAGATCTAGTATTTGTGAATGAGGTGAATTATGTTAAAGAAATAATAGTGTATAAACACGGGAATTTCAGACCACAATGTCATAGAATTGATAGTTAATTCCAACAACATACTTATGAAGAAATAAATTATCAGATGGAAACAAAAAATAGACCCAAGAGACTCTACCCAGACCTACATACTTTTAGGGAAGAGCAAGAATAAGAAAAAAAAAGAAAAGAAAGATATAGTCTGTAATAGGCTGAAAAGAGGGAATTGCAGATTTGGCGAAAGATGCATCCAAAGATATGCTATAATTATGAGATATATGGTAAATGTGCGTATTTAGACGGATATGGAGACGAATGCAGAGATCTCCATCCAAAAATATGCAAAACCCTAAAAGAAGGAAAAGGATGGAGTTTCAACAAAAAATTTCGATATATGCATCCTGCAACTATGAATGAGAGTAAGAAAACTCAGCAAACTGAAAAGAAAAACAAAAATGAAACAAAAAAAGAAACAAAAAAGCAGGCCACGTATGTACCGCACTATGCACCAAAAAAAGGCCTTTCAACCCAAGTCTGCACAAATAGAGCCCAACTACAAAGAATGCATCTATAATGCCAGGGGTTGGTGCAGATATGGGGATAATTGCAGGTTTTACACACAAAAATAAATATGAAGGCGAAAGAACAAATATAATAGAAAAGTTGGATTTTTCAATGGCAGAATTCCGAGAAATGAAGAAAAGAACATCATATCAGAACAGGAAGGAAGCATGGGAGAATCCATATTATTACCAATATTAAATAATGGAGATGAAACACAAACCATAATAGTGATGAATGCACAGGGTTTAGTCACGAGTAACTCTAAAAGGAAAATAGAGTTCTTAAAAGAACTAACCCAAATTGAAAAAAATAGATATATTAAATATAAGTGAAACATGGTATTCCCAAGAGACTAGCAGTGATGACCAGATAAAGGGTTTCCAAACTTATAGATCAGACAGAAAAAATAGGAATCAAGGGGGAACCGCAATATATGGAAGAGACATAATCAAGGAAAAGTCTGTGAAAAATACAGCAACACAGAATGTGAATTGATTGCGGTAGAATTTGAATTTGAAAAACTATTGAATATTGTAGTTTACAGACCCCCCAAATACTAAGGAGTTTGACATAATAATAGAAAAAATAGATGATATATGTAGAAACCATAAAGACTGGAATATACTCCTATCCGGAGATTTTAACTTTCCTTTCGTGGATTGGAAAGAATGGATAGAAGAAAGTGGTTGTATGTATACATATAAAAAAGAGAGTAATAGTAGCGCAGAAGATAAGAGGCAATTTGAAAAGCTTCAAGATATGATATTAGAACATAATATGCAACAAATAAACCACATTCCAACAAGAAAGGAAAATGTCCTAGATCTCGTATTTGTGAATGAGGTGAATTATGTTAAAGAAATAATAGTGTATAACACGGGAATTTCAGACCATAATGTCATAGAATTGATAGTTCATTCCAAAGCAAGTGATCGCAGAAGTAATAAAAGTACAAAACTTTGGGAAGGATATGGAAAATATAATTTTTACAGTAAGAATATAAAATGGTCAGAAATAAATGAAGAACTGAATAAAGAATGGAAAAATCTATTTGTAAGTGATAATATACAGGTAAATACGGACATACTGTACAAAATACTGGAGAAAATTGTTGAAAAATATGTACCGAAAAAAAACTATAAACAAAAGACGTGCATACCAAGAGACAGAAGGATCTTATTTCAGAAAATTAGAAGTGGAAGAAAAATCTTTCAAAAGAAAAAAATGTGTGGAAAATGAGGGAAATAAAATGTAAGATAGAAAATGCAGAACAAAAGATTATACAGTCGAAAGAAAATGAAAAAAGGAACTTAGAAGAAAGGACACTTCAAAATATAAAAAGAAACCCCAAAGTACTTTACTCCTATGCAAAAAAGATGAATAAAGGGAGAATAGAAATAGGCCCTCTAAGAATTGAAGGACGGCTAACGAATGAAAAAAAGGAAATATGCAACATATTAGCAGAAAAATATAAGAGTGAGTTCACGCCAAGAATTGCGAATGAGAATAATGAAACAGAAATGAGAGAAGAAAATGTTGAAAATCTAACGGATATAGATATTAATGAAGCAGATATTGTAAATGCTATAAACGAAATTAAAAATGGATCGGCAGCCGGACCAGATGGAGTTCCAGCGATTTTGTTAAAAAAAACTCCAAACACTATCGCGAAGCCGCTTGCAATACTGCTAAGACAAAGTGTAGATATGAGCGAGATATATGTTAAACATAAATTAGCTTATATAACTCCTATCTTCAAAAGTGGATCAAGACTAGAGGCCAGCAATTATAGACCTGTTAGTCTAACATCACACATTATGAAAGTGTATGAGAGGGTAATAAAAAAGAAAATAATGAACCATTTGGTCAAAAATAATTTGTTTAATATGGGTCAACACGGTTTCGTGCCTGGAAAAAGTACACAGACCCAACTGATAGCACACTATGAAAACATATACAAAAATATGATAAATGAAAAAGATACAGATGTGATCTATCTAGATTTTGCAAAAGCCTTTGACAAGGTAGACCATAACATATTGGAGAAAAAAATGAGAAAGCATAATATTATGGGAAAGATAGGAAAATGGGTAAAAGAATTCCTGCAAAACAGAAAACAGATAGTGGTTGCAAATGACGAGAAATCAGATGAAGCCCAGGTAATATCGGGTGTGCGACAAGGTACGGTATTAGCTGCACTGCTGTTTGTTATTATGATCTCAGACATAGACTGTGATGTTGAAAACTCCGTAGTGAGAAGTTTCGCCGATGACACAAGAATAAGTAGAGAAATTACTTGTGATGAGGATAGGAACTCACTACAAAGAGATCTAAACAAAATATATGAATGGGGCGGAGATAAATAGGATGGTATTCAACTCCGATAAATTCGAATCAATAAATTATGGAAACAGAGAAGGAATGGTGTATGCATACAAAGGACCTAATAATGAGACAATCACAAACAAGGAAGCAATTAAAGACCTTGGTGTAATGTTAAAATAGGAATATGTTATGCAACGACCAAATATCAACACTGTTGGCTAAATGTAAAGCAAAAATGGGAATGTTATTCAGACACTTTAAAACAAGAAAAGCTGAACACATGATTATGCTTTACAAAACTTATGTACGTAGTACACTCGAGTACTGCAATGTGATATGGTACCCACACTACCAAAAGGATATTGCGCAAATAGAGAGTGTACAAAGGTCCTATACTGCTAGAATAGAAGAAGTTAAGGACCTTGACTACTGGGAAACACTGCAATTTTTAAAACTATACAGTTTAGAAAGGAGAAGAGAACGCTACATGATAATACAAGCATGGAAGCAAATAGAAGGAATTACTGAAAACATCATGGAGCTTAAAATATCAGAAAGATCAAGCCGAGGTAGATTAATAGTGCCAAAAAATATTCCAGGTAAACTAAGAAAGGCGCACAGGACATTAATCCACTACGCACCAGCATCGATAATGCAGCGACTATTTAATGTGCTGCCAGCTCATATAAGAAACATATCAGGAGTGAGCGTAGATGTGTTTAAGAATAAGCTCGATAAATACCTAAGATGCATCCCAGAACATCTAAGACTGGAAGATGCAAAATACACCGGAAGATGCATTAGCAACTCTCTGGTGGATATACGAGTTGCCTCACACTGAGGGACCTGGGGGAACCCAAACTAAAAATAAGGCAATAAGGTAAAGCTCTCTCTCTCTCTCTCTCTCTCTCTCTCTCTCTCTCTCTCTCCTCTCTCTCTCTCCTCTCTCTCTCTCTCTCTCCCTCTCTCAGCGTTAATTTAAAGATTTTACCTGATAAAAAATCAGAGAATATCCTTCCAAAACAAGATGGTATAAGACAATCTCTCTCTCTCTCTTCTCTCTCTCTCTCTCTCTCTCTCTCTCGCTCTCTCTCTCTCTCTCTCTCTCTCAGCCTAAATTGCAATACTTTTGTATCTG
>NC_090749.1:48536222-48547904 GCF_036898095.1 Palaemon carinicauda | reverse complement strand
TCCTTAGCTCACAAGGAGGGTGAGGTTGCAGCGACCAAAGAAACTAACGAGTTTGAGCGGGACTCGAACCCCAGTCTGGCAATCACCAGTCAGGAACGTTATCACATATAATATCGTCGCAGCCTATAGGAACCATCCCTGCATTGCAATTTGCCGGACTGGGGTTCGAGACCTGCTCAAGCTTAATAGTTTCTTGAAATGTGTGCAACCTCACCATCTTGTTGAGCTAAGGATGGGTGTTTGGAGGGCTACAGATCTACCTGTTGAGTCATCAGCAGCCATTGCCTGGCCCTTCCTGGTTCTACCTTAGGCGGAGAAGAGGCTTGGACGCTAATCATATGTATGTATGGTCAGTCTGTAGGGTGTTCTCCTGCTAAGGTATTGTCAATGTTTCTTGGTTCTGCCATTCACAAGCGACCTTTAAACCGGTTACACTGAAGGACCAACCAACAGACGGACACACAATCAGAAAGATAAACAAAATGACAGAAGAAGAGGAAAATGTCTCTTTCCTAATTTAACTTCGAAGCTCATATCTAATATCTAATTCTTTTTAGAAAACAAAATTTAATTCTTATGATTTCCTGGCATAAAAAAAAATAAAAATTATGTGAAACTTCACCATCATAAAATCGAAACTCATTGAAATACTCTAATCTAGCGTGAAGCCTCGTCATTAATCATTTAATTCTCTTTCATAAATCATCTAAAACTTTAACTAATATACAGTAAATCCTAATCATTTAAAAACTCTTATTCTAAATTTAATATTTTATATCATTATGAATAAGATTCAACAACTGACTTTATCCATCTAATCAACCCCCTAATGGCAAACCACTATGTAAGACTCTTATAAACTTTGAGAAAGCTTTTGATTTTGTCAAAACTTCAGCAGTAATGAAAGCACTTAAAAACAAGAGATAGATGCATCACCATTTAAATATGTACCTAATTAGTACAAAATGTATAATCTAATTAAATATAGGATGAATTTAATTAATAATTAGCTTAGATTGCTTAATGACATTAATAATTGCCAAGAAATATAAAACAATATTGATATTTGAACTCTTAGTCAATTGAAACGAAAAGTAAATTTCAAAAAATTAAACCACATTGATATTTCAACTCTATTGAAAAGAAAAGCATATAATCTCTAAAATCTCTCAACTCTGCAATCGCCTTGAAGGATTTAGCCCCAAAGAAATTCCTTTCGTCATAACACAAATCCTAATTCCTCTTTCAGGACCTGTCGCCTCCTTCCAACTTGAAATGTGACGCACGAGGGGGGGGGGGGGGTTGCTTCTGGACTTAGAGAGTGCCGGAATGACTCTTCAATATTCTCTATTATTTAATGATATTGACTTCAAGTAAGACTTTCTTGTTCATGATTGTTTATTTCGTTGTTTACGATAGTGACGATGATCGCTATATATTTATATATGATTTATTCATCAAGGTGAAGTTTATACATTACTAAAAGGGTGCATAACTTATGTTATTTAGAGCGGCCTTATAAATACAGAAATATATAGACAATTGTATATGCATTACTTATTGTTAAGCTGAACATTTCGTAAAGCTTGTTTAAGAAAAAACTTACAACCATATTCATATTTTGATAAATGTATTTTGGATGATAACTCATTGCATTTAAAGTTTCAAAATATCCTACACATAACCACACGCATTATATATATATATATATATATATATATATATATATATATATATATATATTTATATATATATATATATATATATATATATATAATGACATATTTATACATAAATATATATATATATATATATATATATATATATATATATATATATATATATATATATATATACATATATATATAAATATAATAACATATTTATACATATATACATATACAGTATATACATATATACATACATATATATATATATATTTAAAATATATATATATATATATATATATATATATATATTATATATATATATATATATAAATATAAATATAATATATTTATACATATATACATATATATGCCCATATATATATATATATATATATATATATATATATATATATATATATATATATATATATATATATATTACACGCATAAAAAAAACAAAAGCAGTCGTTTCTAGTTCACTACAGGACAAAGTCATCAAACATGTCTTGGCCATATCTGGGTTTTGGCGAGTTTTCATCACAACGCTTGTCACTGCGGAATGGTAGTGGTGGGAGACTAGTCTGATCACTTACAGCAAATCAACCTAGTATGGCTGGCCCTGACTAGCACAGCTTTGCTGATCATGTCGATACACAAACCCTTTCACCACGTTGAGGTATACATACATACTTATATATAAATATAGTAATTTTCTACACTTTACAAAGTAAAATACACATTGAAAGACAAAAATGTAATAAATAAATCAAATGCTAAAATGCAGCATATCAACATCACTGCTTATAAGTTCAAATAGAAACATGAAAAATATATTCATAAATCAATACCCAATAAGTGAAGAACATCGGCGGAGTATAGATTTGGCACCCTGACCAATATCCAACCGCCCCCCCCCCCCCACCCACACACACAATGGAGCATAATATATCTCCATTCATGGGGAAAGCCAAATCAAATTAATTTTGTGTTATTGTTGACAAAAAAAGGAGAAAAAAAAAAGCAGATGATGGAGACCTGCTTAGCAGTACAGAGTACTTAGTAAGGAATATTTCATGTAGAGGATAAGTACTAGAATCTAAATGGTCACTGGTGATGTATGAGTTAATATTTTTATATCACACATACACGCATGCATACACAAACATACACATATATACTTATTTCTAAAAGGGATACCTTAACGTACTGAAAGATGATGTGTATTGCCATGAATAGCAAAGCTGTACTTGTCAGGGCCACTCAAACTAAGTTGGTTTGCTTTAAGCAATGAAGCAAATCTCCCATCATCATCAATCCGCAGATGGCCAGCATGGGTCATGATTATATATATATATATATATATATATATATATATATATATATATATATATATATATATATATATATATATATATGCACACACACAACAAATGCACCCATTCCTATTCCACTGCAGGACAAACGCCTCAGACAAGGACATGTCTGAGGCCTTTGTCTCGCAGCGGACTAGAAATGGATGCATTTGTTGTGTGTGTGCATATATATATATATATATATATATATATATATATATATATATATATATATATATATATATATATATATATATATATATATGTATATATATATATATATATATATATATATATATATATATATATATATATATGTATGTATGTATAAATATACTGTACACGACCCATCAAAAAGAACTGCTAAATATTTGGATAGATATGCACACAAATGCACACACAGATTTAACCCTTCCCCCTTTCCTAACATCATATCCTCTCACCTAAGTATGACTACTCCCTCTCTCCCCACTACAAGAAGTATATGGAGAAATTGAGTCTTGCTGGTAAGCATGACCGGAAAAATATAAAATATCAATTTATATATATCTATATATATATATGTATATATATATATATATATATATATATATATATATATATATATATATATATATATACGTATATATATATATATATATATATATATATATATATATATATATATATATATATATATATATATATTCATAGATACACACTTATTTTTTTATTATATCGTGGAGATTTACTGTAGTGTGTGTATACACACACACACACACACACACCCACACACACACATATATATATATATATATATATATATATATATATATATATATATATATATATATATATATATACATAATACCATAAAAGCTTGCCCTGTACGGTTCATTTTTTCGTGATTGACCTTAGTCCCATCTTAGTGACTCTGACATCGACAGAACCCATTCCAGAGCCCATACAGCGTCGTATATCTGGCCTTATATCCCCCTAAAATAACGGTAATGGAAGACATTCCAGCTAGAGAAATATGAAGTATGCTTACTCTTTCTTTTAGTATCAGTGGCTATTTTAGACAAACGCCGAATGCAAAAGTTATTGCTAAAGTGTTCCAAAGGGGAAATATATTTCTAGCATGTATCATATACAAGTATACTACTTTTCATGATTTTTCTATCAAACAAAAGACGACCTTCTTTAGAATGGATTTTAAATTTAGCTTTGCTACTGCGATTCACATATTTGCATTGTATTGATACTATGAAGAGCTTATTATTATTGCTATTATTATTAACGTTATCAAATAGAAGAAACACAGATGATGAGAACGGAATATGCAATGGAAGATGAAATATCCTTTGAAGGAGAAAGGATTAATGAGGTGGAATCATTTAAGTATTTAGGAACTATAATCTCCAACACAGGGTCTTTAGAATTAGAGTTTGATGAAAAATTTAAAAAAAAAAAATCAGACAATGCCTACGTTAAGTAATATTTGGAAATCAAATCGCCAGAAATTACCTATAAAAATCAGCCAATATATAAATTTAGTGAGATCGTTGTTACTGTATGGATAGAATCGTTGTATAATAAAAAAAAAAAAATAGCAAATACATTTTGTACATTTGAAAACAAAGCCTTCAGTAGAATATTGGGACTTAAATAACATAACAGGATTAGAAATGGAATTATAAGAGATTACTCGAGTGCCATATGTGGATGAGATCATGGTGAGAAGTAGATGGAGATGGTTTGGGCATACTCTTCTCACTCCCCAAGAGAGATTAGTACACCAAACTTTCAACTGGGCTCTACAAGGCGCTAGAAGAGTTGGAAGACCCAAGCCTACGTGGCTGAGGACTATGAAGCGCGAAGTAAGAAATGATAAACGGAGAAGTATTGATTTAAAATCCCTAGATAGAGAAGTCTGGCGACATCTAACCGAGGCCCTTTGCGTAAATAGGCGTAAGAGGATATGGTGATGATGTTACTATAATCATCATTGAAGAGATAGTAGTATTCTATAGGTTTGACCTCTCTAATAAATTTATAATATGTACTACTATAACCAAAAAAATATAATTTTTATTATTTTTATTATTATTATTATTATTATTATTATTATTATTATTATTATTATTATTATTATTATTATTATTATTATTATTATAAAAAAGTACAATCTCAATGGTATCTAATAATCAAAACAAGACCAACATCAATAAAAAAAATAACTTTCCAACACTAAAATTGATGTCAATAATAATAATAATAATAATAATAATAATAATAATAATAATAATAATAATAATAATAATAATAATAATAATAATAATAATAATAGAAAATTACATGAGGCCATGATATAAAAATGACAATAAAAAAAGCAAAATGAAAAAATTGCAATCTTACTCTAATCTCTGGGAACAGCAAATACAATATTCCTTTAGCAACGAGATGCAAGAATCCACGTTGGTATGTTTACATAAGGTAACCCAATGTTGTCTTGATGGTCGGAATTGTAGGAGTCCCATTTTTATGGATCATACCGATATGAATATTTGATAGCCAAGGCTAAACAGATTAGCCTTTGATAATATATACAATGTGAAATGAGAGAGAGAGAGAGAGAGAGAGAGAGAGAGAGAGAGAGAGAGAGAGAGAGAGAGAGAGAGAGAGAGAGAGAGAGAGAGTACCCATCCCTGACACGCACAAAACCAATGCATAAATTGAAATACAGCAATCATTCAAAAGGTAAATTGCAACAGCATTCCAGCAATGTAATCACAGACGACCTTTACCTAAAAAATCGATCTTTATACATCATGATGGATATATAATGATATAGCTAAGCTACTTTATTATCATGTAATTTTTCTTACTCCTTTCAAAAGCAGAGGTCAGTGGCTAGTGGTTAGTGGCTAGTGGTTAGTGGCTAGAGCAATCTCGTGCCGTTTTCTTGCCCGGATTTGAAGAAAGCCATTAATGTTTTATATGTTTCTCTTTATAGAATATTGATGACAGATCTATTTTAACGTTGTTACTGATTTTAATATAATTATCTATCCATTACTTCCTTTGTTTATGTATTTCCTTATTTTCTTTTATTTTCATTACTGGGCTATTTTTCCCTGCTGGAGCCTTAGACGCATAACATTCTGTATTTCCAATTAGGGTTATATCGTAACTAATAATAACAATAATAATAATAATAATAATAATAATAATAATAATAATAATAATAATAATAATAATAATAATAATATTAATAATAATAATAATAATAATAATAATAATAATATTAATAATAATAATAATAATAATAATAATAATAATAATGATAATAATAATAATAATAATATAAATAATAATAGTAATAATATTAATAATAAGTATAATAATAATAATAATAATAATAATAACAATAAATAATAATACTAATGATGATATTAATAATAATGATAATAATAATAGTAATAATAATAATAATAATAATAATAATAATAATCTCCGCTATCTATATATATATATATATATATATATATATATATATATATATATATATATATATATATATATATATATATACATATATATTTATATATATACATATATTTATATATATATATATATATATATATATATATATATATATATATATATATATATATATATATATATATATATATATATATATATATATATATATATATATAAATATAGATATATATATATATATATATATATATATATATATATATATATATATATATATATATAGATATATATATATATACATTGCTGAGTTTGATAATGTCCTGAGTGGATGAAAGTACTAACTCCAATCAAGTCTTTTTCATTTTTCCTTTCGTGGCTATAATACATATATATATATATATATATATATATATATATATATATATATATATATATATATATATATATATCCTGTCACGCTCAGCAGCATTGCCTCTGGTAAGTGAGAAAATTGATTCAATGGTGTAAGGGGGAAGAGGGAGTAGTGCATTCAGAAACAGTAATCTCCCACATATAGCCCAAACTGCTGTGTTGTACTTAGGAAATGGAGAAGAGGTGGAAGGGTTTCAAATCTGTGAGTTTTTATGTATATCTAAATATTTATCCATCATTTTGACGGAATCTGTACTCAAAAAACTAATAATAAGGAGAGGGAAAGAGGATTTTTGGAACACAAGGGAAATTACATTGAAGATCCTCAGCTGGTAAACCACCAGTACCACAACACCACGACGGTAAAATCACAACACTAAATCACAACACACACAATGATAAATATAAGCTTGAAATCAACACTTACATTACAACAAGACAAGCTTCTCGTTTAAGACTCGTAAGGGAATATTGTATTGGAATTTTAGAGCGTATTTTAACCTTGACCTGTGATCATTTAGGCAAGTCAAGGTCACATATCTTCAAATTGCTGTTAATCGTTTAATTTAGGTTATAATGTAGCCACCCCAACGCACAGTTACGCTGAGCAGTATTGCCAGACGTATAACTTCTCGGCGTCTCCCTGTCCCTCGAGTAAACGGGAGAGGAAGTTGTCATACCCCGGTGAGAGGGGGTACCCAGAGAGATACACTCGGAAACCACAACTCTCGTGTTTTAGTTAGGAAAGGGGGAGGGGGTAGGAAGAATTGAATCTGTATGCGGGCATGTCTACATGTCTAAATATTATATGGCGGGTCGCGTACACTAGTAAGAAAAGAATAAAAGAATATACAGTTAGTACATCACACACATTGCCGTGAAGCTAAAGTGTGGGGGTGTTGGGTGATATGAGTGTGGTTGTGGGTTGCAGGGAATGAGGCTCTACTCCTACCTGCACCCCCCACCCCCCAAGAAGGATGCCCGTGGATGTGATGAATAAGCGATTATTCATATCAATATCAAATTGGTCGCAGATGGTCGCCTCTGTGACAGCGGGCATGCCAGTTATGTAGGAGACCACAGCGCCTCTGGAATGGTTGGGATTTGATATGCAATGCAAAATTGGGTTAGAGTCCTTCAATTAACATATGAATATTCAGAGGAGAACATATTAAGAAAAACAGAAAACACTAATGTCCCTACATATAAACGTTTGAAACGTTTCGACATTTCAAATGTCATCAACAGTGTTAACTGACGTAAAGGTAAAAGAAATAAAACAATTTCAAATTAAAAATCACATAAAATAGATAAAGAATTATTATAAACAATACATACAAAAATCAGTCCGTTACGAAAAAGGTCAGGCCTAAAATATTTTATATGAAGAAATTATAAAATTCTTCAGTTACTTACTAAAGAACAAGAGTCGATTATCTTAAAATACTCACTTCGTAAAACGAACTTACATATTTCTGACTTTCTCTAACAACAGAAGGTGCTGGATTACTAAGAGGGAGGCCCATGTAATAATAATCAAGGGTTGAACTGAGTACCAAAGTTGAAATAGAAACCACAAATGAAGAAATAGGCTTAATACTATACAGTATTCTAGAAGTGTTATTCCAGCTGTGACCTATACAGTATTCTACAAGTTTTATTCCAGCTGTGACCTATACAGTAGGCTAGAAGTTATATTCCAGCTGTGACCTATACAGTAGGCTAGAAGTTTTATTCCAGCTGTGACCTATACAGTAGGCTAGAAGTTTTATTCCAGCTGTGACCTATACAGTAGGCTAGAAGTTTTATTACAGCTGTGACCTATACAGTAGGCTAGAAGTTTTATTACAGCTGTGACCTATACAGTAGGCTAGAAGTTTTATTACAGCTGTGACCAGATTATGGAAAGATCTTCCTAACTCGGCAGTTGAATTGTTGTAGCTCCAGAAATTCAAACTTTCAGCTAATTTTTTTTTCATGTTGAACAGGAAAAATAAGTCTCCCTTTTTAGTATATAAGTGAAAGGCCTATTTTAACGTTGTTACTGTGCTTGGAATGTTTTATATTAATTATTCATTACTTATCATGGAATCTATTTATTTCCTTATTTCCTTTGCTCACTGGGCTATTTTTCTTTGTTGGAGCTCTTAGTCTTAAAATATCCTCCTTTTCAATCAGAGTTGTAACTTAGCTGATGATGACAATAACAATAACAACAACAATGATAATGATAATAATAGCAATAATAATAAGGGTGGTAATGTGAACCCGATAGCAAGAATAAAAACAAACAAATGGTATTATGAAACCAGAATAATAAATAATAAACAAAAGACAAAAGAATATGGAGAGGGGTCAAGAGTGGGGTGAGTAACCACAATAACTCCATGAAATAAAAGGTCAACAATAGGAACAAAAGACACAATAAGGAGAGAGAGAGAGAGAGAGAGAGAGAGAGAGAGAGAGATTCCACTAACTCACCTTTATAAGCTTATTATATATTTTTTATGTACGAAAACGAATTAGAATCGACATAAACTTAAAATAACCAAGGAGTTTAAACACAGAAGTAGGGATGGGAATCTATGACGAGGAATATGAACCTCGAACATAGGAATGAACCGCAAATCTGATTAAAGGAAATTGAGTATGTATATGATGTACAAATAGGGGGAATTATTATTATTATTATTATTATTATTATTATTATTATTATTATTATTATTATTATTACTAGCTAAGCTACAACCCTAATTGCATACACAAGATGCTATAAGCCCTATAAGAGCTACAACAGGGAAAAATAGCCCAGTGAGGAAAGAAAAAAGGAAACAAAATAGCGCCTGAGTGTACTCTCACTTCAAAAGAACTTTTGCCCAAGACAGTGGAAGGCCAAAGTAAAAAGGCTATGGCACTATCCAGATGAGCTGGACATGAAAGCAGGAACCACATAACAGTTAGATGAATAGGCCTAAAAGGTGGGAAGATTTGATATATGAACCACGATTATCATGGAGGAACAGTGACATTATTTGGAATACAAAGACAAAACAACAACACCAACAACAACAAAAATGCAGCCATTTCTAGTCCACTGCAAGACAAAGGCCACAGACATGTTTATTTATTTCCTTGTTTCCTTTCCCCCCTGGGGTATTTCCCTTATTGGAGACCTTGGTCTTACAGCATCTTGCTTTTCCAACTAGGGTTATAGCCTAGCTTGTAATAGTATTTATGATAATGATGACAAAATGACAATATTAAGAATAATAATAATAATAATAATAATAATAATAACAATAATAATAATAATAATAATAATAATAATAATAATACGCACGCCATTTCACAAAATTAAGGTCAGCCATTATATGTGCGCGTATATATATATATATATATATATATATATATATATATATATATATATATATATATATATATATATATGTATATATATATATATATATATATATATATATATATATATATATATATATATATATATATATATATATACATATATATATATATATATTTATCTATATATATACTGTATACATATACATATATATACACACACATATATATACACACACATATATATATATATATATATATATATATATATATATATATATATATATATATATATATATATATATATACATACATATAAACAAATACGGCAAGCAAAGACTCTTAATTATCCATGAATAAGTTGACGCAGCAAATTAAAAAAAAAACAAAAAAGCGTTACAACACTACGGTGTAAACCATCCTAGTAAAAAAATGTAAAAAAAAAAAAATGCTAGAAATTAAAATTAGAACACGTCCAACAAGAACCTCGTACGAACCACTCAATACTCCTCGTTTGTTTACATTCGGAGCTTCCTCCTCTTCTTCCTCTTCTTCTTCCTCCGAAACTGTGGCAGAACTTCGTCCCTAGTTTTTCCGCTTGATGAGACAGGTTGACAACTTTAAAAACACGTAATGAGAGGACGCACCTTCGTGTTCGGAAAAATGCTACCGTTTTTAATTCCTATTTTTGGGTGTGAATAAGAGAGAGAGAGAGAGAGAGAGAGAGAGAGAGAGAGAGAGAGAGAGAGAGAGAGAGAGAGAGAGAGAGAGTTTGATGAGGCTACAGGTGTCTTCTCTTTTGTATATCACTGTTTTAGTAGATGATAAACTAATAAAGAGAGAGAGAGAGAGAGAGAGAGAGAGAGAGAGAGAGAGAGAGAGAGAGAGAGAGAGAGAGAGAGAGAGAGAGAGATACAAGTATTTTGGATGTCTCAAAGACTTTTAGTCCATCCGAGGAGACTCCACATGCTCTTTGGAATAGCGATTTAGTTTAACCATTTAGAGAGTTCTTATGATCTTGCCTAACTTATTCTTGGACTGTTCACTACATCCGCTAGAAGTCTGTTCCAAGTATTTGCTATTTTGTATGTAAAGAAGTTGCCTTATTGGGTGATGTATCTTATCAATTTCAGTTTGTATCCGTTACCTCTGGACTGATTTGTGCTAAGCATGAATAGATAGTTGTAATCTACATTTGTTGTTCCTTTAAGAATTTTGAATGCCTCTATTAACTGTCCCCTTAGTCGTCGAGTTTATAGATCAAATAAGTTCAAACGTTCCATCCTCAGTCTATGTCCAAATTGCCTTTGCGTTGTTAATAGTTTGGTGGCCCTAGCTTGTACTGCTTCCAGTCTGTCTATATCCTTCTGAATACTTGCACCCCAGAATTGGAATCTAAAGCTTCTCCA
>NC_090749.1:48526222-48528722 GCF_036898095.1 Palaemon carinicauda | reverse complement strand
AGGGTCATTTCTGTGACGATCAGACTAAAATCTCCAATGCTATAAGCCCAAGGGCTCCAAAAGCAAAAATAGACCGGTGAGAAAAGGAAATAAGTTAACATTAAATAGTGTGCATAAGTATACCCCCAAGCAAGAGAACTCAAACCCAAGACAGTGGAACACACACAGAGGCTATGGCACTACCTAAGACTAGAGAACAATGGTTTGCTTTTCAAATGTCTTGAACGCTTAATTGTTTTGTTAAATCAAGTCTCGATTTTCATCAACATACAAAAAAACTAAATGAAGAATAAATAAGAAATGATATCCATTAGATAAATAACAAGATCACTATTAGATTGTTGAACAAATCAGTGAAAATAAAAGTAAAAAAATATACTAAAAAGAAACATATATCAAAATAAACATAAGATTCGATTGAAACCCCCAAAAATAGGTAGACAAATAAATCAGAAAAAAAAAAAATTATGAAAAAAGTAAAACAAAATTAATGGGGGATTTTTAATGTTAGACTATCCCATAATAATCATGAAACTTATCAATTAAAAGGTTTTAAAGGCTACTCATAAATGGCAGAGGCAAGGATTAGTGACATTGACCTAGCCTGCAGGACAATGTCCTTGACACTGACCATATACACCATACATATGATCAGCGACCAAGACCCCTCTCTTTCCAAGTTAGGACCAGGAAGGGCCAGGCAAAAGGTGCTGATGACTCAGCAGGTAGACCTACTGGCTCCCCAAACCCCTCATTCTTAGCACACAAAGTTGGTGAGGTTGTAACCATAAAAGGAAAAAAAAAATGATATCGAGTTTGACCGGGACTCGAACCCCATTCTGGTGATCAGTAGGCAGGGACGTTACAAATAGGTCCCCACAGCTCTAATTGGTTATCTTAAAAAGAAAAAAGATTTTTTGTACTACTAGACACTTATGGTGTTTCTGAACACATTTCTTTTTAGTAAACAGCTATCTAAACACAATATCACATAATTTGGGAATTGTATTCCTTAAAGTTTTATTTAAAATGGAAAATGGCAAGAGTAGACAGACCTCCTGTTATGAGAAACAGTCTCACTGTAAGTATGTTTACAGTATACATACAGGATATAGAACATCAAACAAATACATAAATTTCTAGTCCACCACAGGAAAAAGGACTTAGACATGTCCTCATTCATGTCTGGGATTTAGCCAGTTTTCATCATCCCACTGGCCAACTGCGGATTGCTGAGGGTGGAAGATTTTCGTCTGATCGCTCACAGGAAACCAATCAGTATGTGAGGCCCTGATCATGACAATACTCAAACCCTTACACCACGTTAAGTTATCCTCACTCAGAAAGGGATATCGCCATCATCAGCCGTTACTAGTCCACAGCAAAACAAAAGCCTTCGAACTTCCACTTGCGTCTGTTTATTGTCTTTCTGTGCCAGTCCCGCAATCTTTCTTAGCTCGTCAATCCATCGTCTTCTTTTCCTTATAGGTCTATCTACCTAGTCACCAGCAGCCATTGCCTGGCCCTCCTTGGTCCTAGCTTGGGTGGAGAGGGGGCTTGGGCGCTAATCTTATGTATATATGGTCAGTCTTTAGGGCATTGGTCCTAGCTTAGGTGGAGAGGGGTGCTTGGGTTGTAGCTCAGCAAGTAATAATAATAATATATGGTCCTGCTTGCTAGGGCAATGTCACCGTCCCTTGCCTCTGCCATTCATGATCAGCCTTTAAATCTTCAAACAACCTATGTTTATAACACTGGTGCCAATGACACCCAGCGTGGGTCGCCCTCAGTCCTGAGTCCTGATTCCTGACTGAGCACCGGAGGAGCTCAAGAAATAACCCTCATTTTACAGGGTCTCAAGTGACAGCAATCAAGACAGATGAACAGGAAAAGGTAAAAGCTATTTCCAGGAACCACGTCTCTTTACCACAGAGTGGAGGGACTTCCAGCCTCCATCCATCAGCTGGGGGGGGGGGGGGGGGGGAGGAGGGAGGAGGAGGAGGAGAACAAGAAGAAGGTGGAGGAGTTTAGGAAAAATTAGAATAAGACGAAGATGGTGAAGAAGTTTGAGAAGCAGTAGTTTGGGAAAAATCAGAAGATGATGATGATGATGGAGAAGTTTAGAAAAATTTGAATAACGAAGAAGGCGTCGAAGTTTAGGAAAACTTACAAGAAGCAGGTGGAGAAGTTTAGAAAAAAACATCAAAAGATGGAGAACAGAACAAAAGATGGCGATGGGGAAGTTTTAAAAAATCAGAGAAAGAAGAAAAAAGAAATTTAGAATTATTATCATTAAACGAAAAAGATGGAGAATTTTAGAACAAAATTTCAGAAGAAGAAGAAGAAGAAGAAGAAGAAGAAGAAGAAGAAGAAGAAGAAGAAGAAAAAGAAGAAGAGGTACTTTCGGGAAAAAAAGGTGGAGAAATTCAGATTGATGAAAATAAAAGTTTAGAAAAAACCAGATGATGATGATGATGTTTAGAATTGAAGAAGAAAAAGG
>NC_090749.1:48508722-48516222 GCF_036898095.1 Palaemon carinicauda | reverse complement strand
GCCCAAGGGAAAATAGCCCAGTGAGGAAAGAAAATAAAGAAACAGAGAGAACAGTGTACCTGAGTGAACCCTCAAGCAAGAGAACTCTAAACCAAAATAGTGGAAGACCATGGTACAGAGGCTACGGCACAACCCAAGACTAGAGAACAAGGGTTTGATTTAGGAGTGTCCTTCTCCTAGAAGAGCTGCTTACCATAGCTAAAGAGTCTCTTCAAACTTTAACAAGAGGAAAGTAGCCACTACACAATTACAATGCAGTTGTTAACTCCTTGAGTGAAAAAGAATTGTTTGGTGTTACCAGGTGCAGAACAGAAGCGAATGTGGTAAGAACAGGCCAAACTATTCGGTGTAAGTGAAGGATAAAGGTAAAATGAGCCGTAACCAAAGTGGGTCCAATGTAGTACTATCTAGCGGCAGTATTTAAATGGGTGGCTGCTTTCATGACCACCCTACTACCTAATACTAGCCCGATAGGAAAAATACAGTGAAGAATACAGTATAAAGGTAACTAGTCGAAGCTTTTGGACGGTATTGTGACGGGCCGAGAGAAAGGTTACGACTCAAAGGCAGGAAGCAATCAACTGAGTAACTTTATTATAGAACTCTCTCCTTTATATACAAAACCTTAAGGCAACAGGCTTTTTCATGTTCACAAGACAGACAATGTTACAGAGGAAACACGCAGACATGTTCATTCTGGTTCTTTTTAGTGCGAGAGAAGAGCGCAGATACAAGCATAATATATACAAAATAATTTATGTACGATCGTGTGACACACGGTTGGTACAGTATGTAGCTTTCTATCACGACCATCTTTTATATGTCCTGTAAAGTGTACGAGTTTTATACACTAGCTAATCAATATATGATAACAATAACCACTAATTGTGCAATACTGCACAGTGTGTACTGTATGATAATAGGGTTTATTCTGTAATGCACACATAATTAGAGAAAGTATTTACATTCAAATGTTGAAAGAGAGAGAGAGAGAGAGAGAGAGAGAGAGAGAGAGAGAGAGAGAGAGAGAGAGAGAGAGAGAGAGAGAGAGAGGAAAAAAAAGATCACTTAAAATACTGTTTGATGACTGTTGGCAAGTTGAAGAAGTTATTGGAGGCGTACGTGTTGTAATGCTTAAAGAGAGAGAGAGAGAGAGAGAGAGAGAGAGAGAGAGAGAGAGAGAGAGAGAGAGAGAGAGAGAGAGAGTCTTTGAACCCTGAGATATAATCAATAGATACTTCTCTGAGATAATGTGCAACTGATGTCCAATGGGATCCGGTTGCTTCGCCTCTCCTTATTAGGACACGCTGGTGTTTATTGATAAGGCACAGAGATGGTTACGGAAAGGTCAGGAGGATTGGACACGTTTATTCTTTTAGATTTCAATTGAATATTCAATGATACTCAGACTCAGTGGTTTATTCAGGTGAGTAAGTTACATATGTATCCAAGAAAGAATATGAAATTATAGTTTGGGTCATCATTTAAACATTCGTGTTAAAATGGATTATTATTGATAGTTTCACAGGTCTACTTTGTTCTACTTATGACAGTGTGGATTTAAAATTTTATATATATATATATATATATCATCTCCTACGCCTATTGACGCAAAGGGCCTTGGTTAGAATTTGTCAGTTGCCTTTCTCTTAAATCAAAATAATATACTACATTTACTGAATGGGGATACCCTAATGTAGTGAAACGGTTTGTTTTTTCATGATCAGCAAAGTGGTGCTAGTCAGCGCTACCCGTACTAGGTTAGTTTGCTGTGACCGACGTAACTAAAGATTCCCTCCATCACCTATCTGCAGTGGCCAGCTTGATGATGAAAACTGGCCAAATGCCAGACATTTATTGACATGTCTAAAACACTTGTCCTACAGAGGACTAGGATTGGCTGCATTTGTTTTTGTTGTTGTTATTGCTGTTGTATGACCTGAATGTTCACTGATTTTTCGACGGTGTTATGGTGGTGTTCAAATATAGGTCACCGAGATATGAAATTTCTGTGACCTATAGTTTTTGTAGACTTTCATGTGGTGACCTTTTAGTTTAATGTTCTTTGATCTACTTACGACAATGTTATACGTGTATATATATATATATATATATATATATATATATATATATATATATATATGTGTGTGTGTGTGTGTGTGTGTGTGTGTGTGTGTATGAGTCTGTTTGTCTCTGACATTGTCATGAGCATGTGCTTAAGGACAGCAGTAATGTTAAAACCCAGGTTAAAAGGTTTAAAGGTCGGTCATGAATGGCAGAGGCAAGGGATAGTGACAATGCCCTAGCAGGACATTGCCCTAGAGACTAATCATATATCCATATGATCAGAGCCCAAGTCACCTCTCCACCCAAGCTAGGACCAAGGAGGGCCAAGCAATGACTGCTGATATCTCAGCAGGTAGAGCTATAGGCTCACTCAAAACCCCCATCCTTAGCTCCCAAGGATGGTGAGGTACCAGACACTACAAGAAACTATCGAGTTTTAGCGGGTCCAGAATCCCAGTCTAACAGATTACCAGGCAAGGACGTTTCCAATAGGCCACCAAAACCTTAAATCATATCAATTACTAGATTCGTGTCTAGCTTTGGTCCTTAATTTGGACATGATCATAATCATGACTCTTCACTGAGCATTATCTTTTTACTTTTGCATTCAGTTCTTTCTAGACAGTAGGTCTACAATCCTGCTTGTAATACTAGGTATACAGTTAAGTCTCTTTTTCTTGTCCATATATGAATGATCCATTTTAATGTTATTACGGTTCTTAAGATATCTAATGTTATTTATACATTACGTCTCATGTAGTTTATTTCTTATTTCCTTTCCTCAGTGGGCTATTTTTCCATGTCGGAGCCCTTGGGCTTATAGCATCGAGTTTTTTCCCACTAGGATTGTACCTTGGCTAATAATAATAATAATAATAATAATAATAATAATAATAATAATAATAAATAAAGATTCTTTTCATCTTAATAATATTATTCCACCAAAATATCAAAAATTCTTATTTTGATAGTCAAGCTAGAGCTAGTAATGGAATTAGCTGGAAGAACATATAAACAAGATACAAGATTCTATTACTTTCAGAGGCAAGATATTTACGTCCAATTCTCAATTCCAATTAAACTATCCAAATATTTTTCGTGTTTGATTGAACCATTCTCTTCAATATAATTTCAACAATTGGATCATTTTAATCCAGAATTATTCTCTTAACTTAATCATTTACAGTCAGGTAATAATAGTAACTATTATTAAAATAAAATGATAATAGATAATTGAAAGATATCAAGAGCTATCTTAAATATCTCTTACATTAAAAAGATATTTACTTTTGGTTGGCAAAGAACGTCTCCATCACAGCTCAGCCCAGAGCGATAGTGACCCCGGAATCCCAGAATCAGTTTCATTTTCTTTTGCCGGGACGTGTAATTGGCTCGACTAGATTCCCGGATATTTGTATGCTTGTTCCCAATCACAGGGAAAGAAATAGCGCGTATCTTCACGTTAATTGCAAATTGCAAAGGTCAATTTTATCGGAAAGGTTGATGACAGAACGGACAATGGTACAGCGATGAATTTTGGAGTTTTCGGTTAAGTTGATTTCCTCATTTGTTTGGTAAGGATTTGGTGGGAGTTCGACATGGTTTTATTGGGGCTGTGGTGTTTTACAGATTTTAATGAAGGATACGATTATGAATATTTATTTATATATACATATATACGTGATTGTTTGTGTAAACATGCATAGGATATATAGGAGAAAAACAAGGGGAGATGGGAGGCAAATACTCGGAATAAAAAGTAGTTTGTATCTTTCTTGCCTTATAACCTTTTCGAGTCTTTGCGGTAAAAGTTGTGGGATGAGTCTTGGGTCATTAGACAGAGTTGCTAGTGACCTTTTTTTGAGATCTAGAAGTAGAACTGCCAGAGGCATCTTTTGGTCTCTTTCTGGAAAAGTTGCCTATTTTTGGCCTCTTTCTTGAAAAATTTCGTCACATGGTCTATTTCTGGAAAAGTTGCCTCTTTTGGTCTCTGTCTGGAAAAGTTGCCTCTTCTGGTCTCTTTCTGGAAAAGTTGCGTCTCTCGGTCTCTGCCTGGAAAAGTTGCGTCTCCTAATCTTTGAATAGAAAAGTTGCGTCTCTTGATCTCTGAATGGAAAAGTTGCGTCTATTGGTCTCTTTTTGGAAAAGTTATCTATTTTGGTCTCTCTGGAATAGTTGCATCTCTTAGTCTCTTTCTGGAAAAGTTGCCTCTTCTGGCCTCTTTCTGGAAAAGTTGCGTCTCTCAGTCTCTGCCTGGAAAAGTTGCGGCTCTTGGTCTCTGCCTGGAAAAGTTGTCTATTTTGGTCTCTCTGGAAAAGTTGCGTCTCTTAGTCTTTCTGGAAAAGTTGCCTCTTTTATTCTCTCTGGAAAAGTTGCGGCTTTTGGTCTCTTTCTGGAAAAGTTGCCTCCTTGGGTCTACTTCTGGAAAAGTTGCCTCATTGAATCTTTCTCTGGAAAAGTTGCGCCTTTAGCTCTCTTTCTGGAAAAGTTACTTCTTTTGGTCTCTTTCTGGAAAAGTTGCCTTTTTTGGTGTCTTTCTGGAGACGTTGCCTCTTTCGGTCTCTTTCTGGAGACATGACCTCGTTTGGTCTATTTCTGAAAAATTTGTCAAATGTCACTTGGTGTCTGGCTAAATTGCCGAATACAATTTTTGAGGCCTCTTATAACGTCTTTCTGGCAAAGTTGCCGAATGTATCGTTTTAATTTCTTGGGGGGGAACTTCCAGATGTCTCTCTTGGTGTCTCTGGCTAAGTTGCTGAATACAGTTTTTCAGTACTTGGAGTGAAAGAGCCACAGACCTTAGCATTTTTCTGCCAAAATTGTCCAATGTCCCTGTTTAATTACTTAGAGAGGATCTACCAGAGTTGCCTGGTGTCTCTGGCAAAGTTTTCATATACAATTTTTTGAGTACATAGAGTGAAATAACCAGAGGCTTATTTTAGCATCTATTTGGCAAAGTTGCCGAATTCCCCTTTGCAATTTCTTGGAGAGGAACTGCCAGAGGCGTCTCTTGGTGTCTCTAGCAAAGTTGCCAAATACATTTATTTTTAGGACGCAGAATGAAATAGCAAAAGACTTCTTTAAGCATCTTTTTGGCAAAGTTGCCAAATGTCCCTGATTGATCCTTTGGAGATGATCTACCAATGGCATCTCCTGGTGTCTCCGGCAAAGTTACCAGATACATTTTTTTACTCGGAGTGAAATAGCCTGAGAAATCTTTCGTTGTCTTTTTGGTAAAGTTGCCGAATGTCCCTTTTTAATTTCTTGGTGAAGAACTGCCAGATACCTCTTTTGTTGTTTTTCAGGAAAAGTTACCGAATGTCCCTTTTAATTTCTTAGAAAAAAAAATGGTAGTGACTTCTCCTGTTGCATCTGACAAAGTTGCCAAACACCCCTTTTTGAGTCCTTAAATTGGAAATGCCTGGTCCTCTCTTGGTGTCTCTGGCAAAACTGCCAATTACAATTTTTCAGTACTCGGAGTGGCACATTCTAAGGCCTCTTTTATTGTCTTTCAGTTAAGTTTCTTGAATGCTTCTCGTGAATTCTTGGTGTAGAATAGCCAGACACATCTTGTAACATGATCCTGGTAAATTTCCCACTGGTTTCTTTTGAAGACCTTGGAATAGAATTGGCAAAGATCCAATTTTGTCTCTTCTGGTCTTTCAGACAGTGTTACCAAAGAGCTCTTTTCAAGTTATTGCAGCAATATTGTCAATGAAATCTTTTAAACCTTTCAGAAAATGTTCCAATTGATCCCTTACGAGTACTCCCATCGGAGTAGCCAACGACTTATTTTCAAATCCTTGAGGATGTTATTTTGTTTATATGTTTGGACTTTCACTGTGATATTACAGGTCATACGTTTCTTTTCTATGATTTGCTCTTGTATTCTAGTTGGGGTTAGAGAACGGTATTAGGTTGTCTGTTTTCTAGGGTTGAATAGGTTTACGGGTTTTCTTTCATGATCAAACCAGGTTTCTACCTTCGGGTTGGAAATGTATTTATATAAGGAAGTTTAGACATACAGAATTTTCACTAAAGAAAATAATAAATTGAATTAAAACACACCAAATGACAAAAAAAGAGGAAAAAATTGTTACTTTAAAGATCTTGATTACTTCCTAAAGTGCAAACATGGAAATAATAAAAATGATATGAAAAATATAAATCAAATATGAAAAAGCAAACTCAAGCGAAAAACGTAATAATTACTTTGAAAAAAAAAATATATACTTATAATATACTTATCTCCCCTATAGGATAAAGAGCCAATTTTTGGGTGTATCTATCTAGCTATCTATCTATCTATCTATCTATCTATCTATCTATATATATATATAAATATATATATATATATATATATATATATATATATATATATATATATATATATACATATATATATATATATATATATATATATATATATATATATGCATATATATATATATATATATATATATATATATATATATATATATATATATATATATATATATATATATATGCATACATACATACATATGCATATATATATATACATACATACATTATATATATATATATATATATATATATATATATATATATATATAATATATATATATATATATATATAATATATATATATATATATATATATATATATATATATATATATATATATATATAGAGAGAGAGAGAGAGAGAGAGAGAGAGAGAGAGAGAGAGAGAGAGAGAGAGAGAGCTAAGTGGCAACGCTCGGAACTGATAATTTCCCACAAATTTGAAAAACTGCTGTGTGGTAGTTATGAAAGGGGGATGGAGTGGGAGGGGTTGAATCTGTGTGTGCATATCTATATGAATATCTATCAGTAATTTATTGACGGATCACGTACACTAGTTAAATTTATAAAATTTGTAGAAAACTGTGTATACTAAAAAATAAATGGTTTACTAACTGAAGTCGGAATTTGCCTCTGTACCAGTGTGTGTGTGTGTGTGTGTGTGTGTGCATCGTATATAGACACTTGGGATATGTCCTCACTTCATTAATCAGGCTTCGAAATCCCAGATTAGATATCACTGGGGAATCACGAGCTGAATGGTCAGCCACATTGATTAAATTGCCCGTACCATACAATTCGATCCTACTTCAAAAATGGAAATTTTCTTTTTCACATTCAATATTCTGTCTCTTTGGCTTCTAGTCATTACCTTATATTTACCTCCACCAAAGAGGTTATATAAAACGAGACAGTTTATTTATTCGTTTATTTGTTTGTGGGTCTGTGTATCTGTTGACCAGATTACGTTAAAACTACTTCACTGATTTTGACGAAATTTTCACCATAGATAGATCTTAGGTCATGGACGACCCCATTAAATTTTGGAGACGATCCAGATACGGATTCTAAATCCGGATTTGCATATTTTAGCTATCTGCAGTCAGCG
>NC_090749.1:48496222-48503722 GCF_036898095.1 Palaemon carinicauda | reverse complement strand
CAGTGAGACGTCACGAGCTACATTTCAAGGATTTAATTAAAAAATCAAAGTAAGGATACATTTATGTGGACTAATTAATAAGTTAGGGGAGAGGCAGTGTTGTTTAAGTTCACTTTTGACTAGTATTTATTGTGGGGTTAAACTAGAAATAATCAATTATTAAAATTACGGATTGGCAACTTTTGGAACACCGGTTGAGATTCGGTTGTTCTAAACGGTTGATTAAAACGTTACTCGAAAGAGGAAGTGATAAATCACTTAGTCGTAACGACGCCTCCTTGCCGTTAACACGTCTCTCATGTCTTTGTAGTTTGTGTTGGTATCTTTGCGTGTTTACTAATTCTTCGTTAAGTGAAGCTTATAAAATCGAGAGGATAATCAAGCTCATTTAACAAGATAAAACGGTGATGGTTTTTGCAGGAACGGCAGATCAAGGTACGCTAAGGTCTTTCAAAGCCTGAGAGAGAGAGAGATGGGAGCAGTTGTTTTTTTTTCGTTATTGCTCTAGAACGGCCAAACGGAATTTGGTTATTTGAGGATAATTGGTGGAAACATTAGATGGTTTTCTTGACAAATCTGTTATATATATAAAGTGTAAGCCATTTTATCAATTCCGTGGGGGGGGGGGGGGGGGGGCGTTAATGCCACCAGTACACCCCAAGTTGTGCTCTGTAGGCGTTACCTAGGTATTTTTGCTGCATTCCTTCAGTCTCCAAAGCTAATTCGTTTATTTTTTTTTCTAATTTGACTTTTGATCCAGTTTTATAAATGTGGTTATTTTCTGTTTACGCTATTTATAGTTGTTATTCCGAATAGGTTTTATCAATGAATGAAAATTAAAAATGCGTAAGATATAGCATAGCCTTACTCGTTCATGTGTCTTCACCAGTATGTAGCATGCACAACAATTATTATTTTTATTATTATTATTATTATTATTATTATTATTATTATTATTATTATTATTATTATTATTATTATTACGTAATTGGAAGAAGGTTATGTTTTCACCCCTGTTTTTGTGTGTGTTTGTTTGTGAACTACTTCCTGACCACAATTTTAATCGTAGAGTAATGAAACTTTCAAGGATTAACCGATATATAAGAAACTAGAAATTATTAAATTTTGGAAGGTCAATGTCAAAGAACCGGGTCACGGTCAAGAAAATGTCAAATTCACGTAATCAGCCATAAGTTGGGACATCGTTGTCACAGAGACTTCAAACTTGGCTCATATTTGTGTGTATGAAAATCTACGCTAATTAATACATGTTAAGGTAAAATGTCAAGGTTGAGAAAAAAAGCAACCTCGGTGGAGGTCTGCACTCTACTGAGTGTCCCTCTAGTTATTATTATTATTATTATTATTATTATTATTATTATTATTATTAACGAAATAACATTGTTTTTCGTCCAATGATAGGCCTACGTTGGGTACTATCAAAGGTGAAACGAATATTTAAGATTATATTTAAATTTGCTACATTAATTTTCCAGTTCTGCCATCGAACACGGTTTTACTCTGTTGTGAAACGACACACACACACACACACACACACACACACACACACACACACACACACACACACACACAAAGGCAGCCTTTAACTTTAGACCAGTAGCGCCAACTTGCCAACTTTCAAATCCGATCTCTCTCTCTCTCTCTCTCTCTCTCTCTCTCTCTCTCTCTCTCTCTCTCTCTCTCTCTCAAACGAAAGCCAATGAGGTGACATCAACGTCATTTGAAACACATTTTCGGTGACAACTGTTAAAGACATTGAATTTAAAATCGGGAGAATTCTGATTTTATCTTTCATATTTTCTTTGATGCGCAAAGAACGTTATTATTATGGCGTTGATTATTAATGACAGATGTATTTATATTTCATTTATTTATGAAATACAATACATTTGACATTAAACTATTCCACAGACACGTCCTCCCACTCGGGTCTGTTTATGGTCTTTCTATGCCTGTTTATACCCGTAAATTTCCTTAGTTTGTCAATCCATCGCCTTCTTTTCCTTCCCCTGTTTTGTTTGCAATTTCTAGGGAGCCATTATATTATTCTTAATATCCATTTATTGTCTGTCAGTCTTATTAGCTGTCCTACCCATATCCATTTCTTTTTCATGCAAATTGTTAGAATATCCTTTAATTAAGTTTGCTCTCGTATCAATGTTGCTTTTTGTCTGTCTGTTAGTTATTCCCATCATTATATATTTTTATTTTGTTCTTTGAGTTGTAACAACTTATATTCCAAGACTTTTGAAAGCCTTCAAGTTTTATACATACATATGTATGTATATATATATATATATATATATATATATATATATATATATATATATATATATATATATATATATAGGCCTATACTAATTCATAATTATAGGTGGGTTTATGCGTTTTGAAAATTCATCCAGCAAATTGTAATTGCCAACTTTGCTGTTAGGTAATTCAAGTTTGTAAATTGAATACGAGATTACTGCTTTCATTACTCTGATTAAATATACTGTACATTTATTAATGAACTCTTCTCCGTCAGCCATGATTTTAGAGAAATACTATTTGTGTAACAGTTGCTTATTCTAATATTCTATATTAACGTACTCTGTAATTTCTGTTTGTTAAGAACTACGCACAAACTTTGTCAACTTTGTTTTAAAGGCATTATAGGATAGTTTTATTCTTCAAACCTTTTTTTTTTTTTTTTTTTTTAGTTATTTGAGGCGAGTTCAGTTGATAAGAGACAATTTTATTGACAATTTAACTTTTTGGAACGTAAAATTGTTTACAATCTTTGCTACGGAATTAATTGTGTTGGTCATTCTGGATGTTCAGCATGTAGATATCGAGATATTTTTTATATAAAGAATGATAGGCACCATTGATATGTCCGCATTTTGAGAGAGAGAGAGAGAGAGAGAGAGAGAGAGAGAGAGAGAGAGAGATTTGCCTTATCCTAGAACGAACATTTTATCATATTTGTTCGATATCATTGAACATTTCACACGTATTTCCCGTTTATTTTCATTGTCAAATCCACATCATCGAATCACTTAAAACAAGAAAATCTTCAGTTTCCTCTTGAAAGTCTTGATAATATCTTCAGGCTTTCGAATGTCTAGTGGGAACTTAAGGTATAGTCTTGGGGCCACATATTTAAAGGCTATAGACTCATAGTGTCTACAGTAGACATATAGCCTATCTGGGTACCAGTAATTTGAAACCATCTATTACTATTCTCTTGTCAATAAGATTTTTTTGCTGTACGATATGTAACAATTCTCTTAGATATTTTGGACGTCCGGTTCTGATAACTTGATGGGTTATTGTACATATTTTAAATTCAATTCTCGCTTTGTCAGCCAGCCAGTGACTGAAAGAAATTGGTATAAAGTTGCGATGGATTTCATGACGAATCGGTTATAAAATTTTAGCCATTTTATCAATTACGGTAAAGGGATTGGGGTTAATGTCACCACTTGGCCTACGCCCTATGCTGTACTCTGTTAGCGTTAGTAAGGTGTTTTTGCCACATTCCTTTTCCACCCCCAAAGCTAATTTGCTCACCAGTTTTATTATTTTTTTCTGAATATATTTTATCAATGAATGGAAACTGAAAATGTACAAGTTGGGGGTTGCCAGATTACAATATATAGAAATCCGGGACACCTGAAATTTTACACCATATGCAGTATATAGATTTATACCTCATTACACAACTAGGCCAATATATTTCAAAATGTAGAGATGATTATTACTTAATGAAAAACAAATTAATAATTTTAATGGGTTATAAAGAAATCAATTTGAAAATAGTTTGGAAATTGAATAATCAACACAAACAGTACAGAAGCTAAACTAACTTTCTTATCATATGGAGCTTATAAGCCTATATGAAAATAAGACATTTAGAAAAAAAATCAACTCGAAGTTTTGATTTTTTAAATTGTTTTTCATATATTTTGCTCTCTCTCTCTCTCTCTCTCTCTCTCTCTCTCTCTCTCTCTCTCTCTCTCTCTCTCTCTCTCTCTCTCTCTCTCTCTATATATATATATATATATATTACCATACACTTTCTCTTTATTATATAAGTGATGATTTTTGGAATGTATTTTATGATGCAGATAATCCAGAAAATGAGGGGAAATGACATTGACATATGGTGAAAGGGGTGTGTGGAGGGAACGAAGCCAAGAACGACAGCTCTAGGCGGTTCGTTGATCATATCTTTGCTGTCCACTGACTTACCCAAGTCTTAGAATCGATTGGAAGAAAGGTCAGACCAGTAATCCATACTAAACTAGATATAGAGGGGCACTTAGTAAGGTACATGCTGTACCGTACGTGTTTCATACACGTTCGTACAATGTAAGATTATCACTCTCTCTTCCCTGCACTGTTGATAGACCATAACCTTCGCAAAAATCATCAAGGAGGCATTAATTGTACTGAAAAAAATATTGTGGAATTCTTTTTAGTTATCCATGGTCATAAATTAGATATAATCTTTGGTGTGTTTTCCGATAATCCTTTACTAATTTGTTTTCCTAAATCTCACTTACTGGATATCATAAAGAAAATGACCACAAGGACATCCCCCTTAGGTGTATAAATGTAAGATCTATCTTTATTTCAATAGTTCGAAAGTACCAATTCCTATCAGATATTTACACTTTTCCTTCCGTTGATATAATACATTTTTAAAGCTCATGTTTTATTAGCTGTCATTTTTTATACAATCACACGCACGCACACGAGCGTGCGCGTTTGTGTGTGTGTGTGTGTGTATGTGTGTGTGTGTTTGTATAAAGTCACAATAGGTGATAATTCATAACCATGTAATATCTTATATAATTAGGTATGCATAATATGTAAAAATTAATATTCGTAATGATAACTAAACTTTATATACATATATATATGCATATATATATATATATATATATATATATATATATATATATATATATATATATATATATATATATATATGTATGTATATATAATGTTTACATGTGTGTAGGTAGTAACAATACTGTGAAAAAGGAAGCACAAGACAAGTGTGCATGTTGCAAGTTCGTGTATATGTGAAATAACACATTGTGAATATTAAGATGCACTGTGCTTCATCCAGGATTCAGCAGCAAAATTATATTATGTCATTTAGTGATAATGTAATTTCATTATATATATATATATATATATATATATATATATATATATATATATATATATATATATATATATATATATATTTACATATACTTTATATATATATATATATATATATATATATATATATATATATTTATATATTTATAGGGAGGAGAGTGACTGCTCCCCGCACTCTAGTTTTGGGGTGTTTGAATGTGCGTGGATGTAGTACGATAGAGAGTAAAAGATGTGAGATTGGAAGTATGTTTAGAAGTAGAAGGATGGATGTATTGGCCTTGTGTGAGACAAAGATGAAAGGAAAGGGTAAAGTGATGTTTGGTGAAATGTCTGGTAGAATGTCTGGGATTGAAAGGGGAAGAGCGAGAGAGGGTGTGGCTTTATTGCTGAGTGAATGGATGACAGGTAAAGTAGTGGAATGGAAGGAGATATCATCTAGGTTAATGTGGGTAAGGGTTAGGTTGGGTAGGGAATGCTGGGCGTTTGTCAGTGCGTATGGGCCAGGTAGTGAGAAAAGTGAAGAAGAGCGGAATGAGTTATGGAATGAATTAACTAGGTGTGTAGAAGGACTGGGTAGAAGGAATTATGTAGTTTTCATGGGTGACTTAAATGCTAGAGTGGGCGCTGGAGAGGTAGAAGGTGTCATAGGGAAGTATGGCGTACCAGGTGAAAATGAGAGTGGTGAGAGACTGATAGATATGTGTGTTGAAAAAGAGATGGTAATAAGTGCTAGCTTTTTTAAAAAGAAAGATAAAAATAAGTATACATGGGTAAGAGTGGCAAATAGAAGAGTAGTAGAAAGGGCATCAATGGATTATGTGTTGATAACTAAAAGAATGTTTGGAAGATTGAAAGACGTGCACGTGTTTAGGGGTATGGCTAACGGTATGTCTGATCATTTTTTGGTGGAAGGAAAACTAGTTGTAGTAAGAGTGGGGGAATAGAGTAGGTGGATGTAAAAGGGAGGTAGTGAGGGTTGAAGAGCTAATAAAACCGGGGGTAAAAGGTAAATATCAGGAAAGGTTGAAAATGGCATATGACGAGGTGAGAGTAAGAGAAACTGGTAATTTAGAGGAGGAGTGGAAGTTAGCAAAAGAAAATTTTGTTGGGATTGCAAGTGATGTATGTGGCAAGAAGGTTGTTGGAGGCAGCATGAGGAAGGGCAGTGAATGGTGGAATGAAGGAGTGAAGGTAAAAGTGGAAGAGAAAAAGAGGGCTTTTGAAGAATGGCTGCAGAGTAATAGTATAGAGAAGTATGAAAAATATAGAGAGAAAAATGTGGAAGTAAAGCCCAAGGTACGTGAGGCAAAGAGGGCAGCTGACCTGAGGTGGGGTCAGGGACTGGGTCAGTCATATGAAGAGAATAAGAAGTTTTGGAAAGAAGTGAAGAAAGTAAGGAAGGCTGGCTCAAGAATTGAAGAGACAGTGAAAGATGGAAATGGAAGGTTGTTAAAAGGAGAGGAGGCAAGGAAAAGGTGGGCGAAATATTTTGAAAGTTTACTGAATGTTGAGGATAATAGGGAGGCAGATATAATTGCTGTTCCAGGTGTTGAGGGGCCAGTGATGGGAGATGAGAATGAGAGAGAGATTACAATAGAGGAAGTGAGGAGAGCACTAGAAGAAACGAGAGTAGGAAAAGCATATGGTATGGATGGTGTGAAAGCTGAGATGTTGAAGGAAGGGGGTTTGACTGTACTTGAATGGTTGGTGAGATTGTTTAATATGTGTTTTGTGTTGTCAATGGTACCAGTAGATTGGGTTTGTGCATGTATTGTACCACTATATAAGGGTAAGGGAGATGTGCATGAATGTTGGAATTCAAGAGGTATTACTTTGTTGAGTGTAGTTGGAAAAGTGTATGGTAGAGTATTGATTAATAGGATTAAGGATAAAACAGAGAATGCAATCTTGGAAGTACAGGGTGGTTTTAAAAGAGGTAGGGGTTGTATGATTCAGATTTTTACAGTTAGGCAGATATGCGAGATATATTTAGCAAAAGGTAAGGAGGTGTATGTTGCGTTTATGGATCTGGAGAAAGCATATGATAGAGTTGATAGGGAAGCAATGTGGAATCTGATGAGGTTATATGGAGTTGGTGGAAGGTTGTTGCAAGCAGTGAAAAGTTTCTACAAAGGTAGTAAAGCATGTGTTAGAATAGGAAATGAAGTGAGCGATTGGTTTCCGGTGAGAGTGGGGCGAGACAGGGATGTGTGATGTCGCCGTGGTTGTTTAACTTGTATGTTGATGGAGTGGTGAGAGAGGTGAATGCTCGAGTGCTTGGACGAGGATTAAAACTGGTAGGCGAGAATGATCATGAAT
>NC_090749.1:48486222-48491222 GCF_036898095.1 Palaemon carinicauda | reverse complement strand
AGACGTCAAGGGCATCTTTAGTAGTGGTCCTTAGTCCAAGGAGGACCCAGGGAAGCTGAGTAAACCAGTTGCAATCCTTGCAGCGGGACATCAAAACTGCTTTGAGGGTGCGATGAAAACGTTCAACCATTCCATTGGCAGCGGGGTTGTAGGCCGTTGTCTGATGTAGGGTGATGCCCAGGAGATTCGCTAATGACGTCCATAATTGAGAGGTGAAAGTTGTTCCCCTGTCAGAAGTAATATGCTCAGGGATACCGAATCTTGAAATCCATCCAGAGAGTAAGGCAGATGTACATGAGGCGGACGTTGCAGTTTCCATGGGAATGGCTTCAGGCCAACGAGTGGAGCGGTCGATGACGGTAAACAGGTAACGATGTCCTTGTGATGTGGGTAGGGGGCCTACAACGTCGACGTGAATGTGTTCGAAACGACGCTGAGGTTGAGGAAAGGTGCCCACTCCTGAATTCGTGTGTCAATGTACTTTGGAAGGTTGGCAAGAAGTACACGCACGGACCCAATCCTTAGCATCCTTAGAAATGCCGTGCCAAATGAACTTTGCCTTCAGCAGCTGTGCAGTAGAACGGCACGAGGGATGTGAAAGGCCGTGAATAAAATCAAACACCTGTCGGCGCATGGGAGCAGGAATCCAAGGTCGCGGTCTACCAGTACTGACGTCACAGAGGAGGGTGGTGTTGGAGTCTTCGAGGGGAAAATCCTCCCAACGGAGGGACGTGCAGGATGTACTACAAGCTTGATACTCTGGATCCTGTCGTTGGGCTTCAGCCAGGGCGTTGTAATCCAATCCCAGTTGAACGGCAGCCAATGTGTTTCTTGACAGGGCATCGGCAACGGGATTCATTTTCCCAGGGACGTATTGGAGGGTGCAATTGTATTCAGCCACGGCGGAGAGATGTCGGCGTTGACGGGCGGACCAGGCGTCAGACTGTCGAGTGAAGGCGTGCACCAGAGGCATGTGGTCTGTACGAATGACGAAGGGCGTACCTTCTAAGAAATGGCGAAAGAGACGGACAGCTAAGTGCACCGCCAGCAATTCTCGATCGAAGGTAGAATAACCCGATTCTGCCTTGGACAGTTTTCTGCTGAAGAAGGCCAATGGGCGGGGCGAGCCTTTGACCACCTGCTCGAGTACTGCACCAATAGCGACGTCGCTGGCATCGATGGAGAGAAGGAGAGGGGCGTGTGGGATAGGAAAAGTGAGAGCCGCAGCAGTTGATAGGGCTTTCTTTGCATTGCAGAAGGCTGCTTCTTGAAGGGGACCCCACTTCAGGTCCTTTGGCTTGCCCTTGAGGGAGGCATAGAGGGGAGCAAGAGTGGTGGCAATGGCTGGCAGAAAACGGTGATAATAGTTGATCATGCGCAAGAATTCCTGCAGAGCTTTGACGGTCAAGGGCGTGGGGAAATTCTGAACGGCTGCTACCTTCTCAGGGAGGGGATGGACTCCTTCAGGAGTGATACGGTGCCCTAAGAACGACACTTCGTTGGCGCCAAAGGTACACTTGTCGTACCGGACTACAAGGCCGTTTTGTTGCAGGCGGTCGAGCACGATGTGCAGGTGACGGAGGTGTTCCTCTTTTGAGGAGGAGAACACAAGTATGTCGTCCACATAACATACACAGAAAGGGAGGTGCCCTAGGATGCCATCCATGAGATGTTGAAACGTTGCCCCAGCATTACGAAGGCCAAAACAGGAGTAATTGAAGGTGTATGTGCCAAACGGAGTGGTGATGGCGGTCTTGGGGATGTCTTCTGGGTTCATAGGCACCTGATAATACCCCTTCAGGAGGTCGAGCGTAGAGAAAACCTTCGCTTTGTGCAGGTAGGAGGTTACATCGGCAAGTTTGGGAGGGGGTAGTGATCCGGTTCTGTTCGCATGTTCAGGCGCCTGTAATCCCCGCACGGACGGAGGGAGCCGTCTTTCTTCAGAACGATATGTAAGGGTGACGACCATGGGCTGGAGGCCTTTTGGCAAAGGCCCATTTTCTCAATTTCGGCAAACGTCTGTTTGGCGGCTGCCAATCGTTCTGGTGCCAGACGTCTGAATTTTGCGAAGACTGGGGGTCCCGTCGTCTTGATATGGTGATAAATACCGTGCTTGGCAGGAACCGTGGGCGTTTGGCGAAGTTCTGGACGGAAAACTTCCGGGTACGACGTGAGGAGGTGGGCGTAGGCATCCGTGGGTGCGCTGATATGGAGAGCGAGGTTAGAGGGGGCGGGTTGAAGAGGTATCGACAAGTATGAGTCTGCGTTGACCAATCGTCGGTGGGTGACATCGACCAGAAGGTGGAAATGAGAGAGGAAATCCGCACCGAGGATTGGCATTGTGACGTCAGCAACGAGAAACTTCCAGTTGAATTTACCGCTTCCGAACGAAAATGTGAGGTTCTCGTAACCGTAGGTGGGTATCGCAGATCCGTTGGCAGCTACCAAGCGGACGTCGTCAGATGTAGACAGACTACGTTGTGCCTTGAAGAGTTTCCTTGGCAAAAGAGAACGACAAGCACCCGTGTCAAACAAAAATCGCATGCCCGTTCCTGCATCCTGTAAAAAGAAAAGATTAGAAATATTGGAGGCCACCGCCACAAGCGATGGCCTACTTACACGTTTTTTGACCACTGACAATCTTTGGCACATTTCTTTGCGGTTGCCCCGAATCTGAAGTGGTAGTAGCAAAACTGCGGCGGATGGGAGGTAGTAAGTGGCTGTAGAAGTCGTTCGTTGGGGCGCGAGCGATTGGTGGGTGTTGGGTGGCTTTGTCGCCGCTTCGGCACGTCACGGGTAGGCGTGTATGTCTTACGGCATTCATGTCAGCTTCGGTTGACGTTGAATAGGCATCCTCGTCGTCAGGGGTGGAGGCATTGATGGAGGTCTTGAAGTGGCTGTCCATAAGGGCGTCGGCTTTGGTCATCAAGTCCTTTATGGGTAAACTATCGACATCGGGTATGGCAGCGCGCACAGGTTCAGGTAAACGGCGTATCGAAAGGGCACGGAGTAGGTTCACCTCACGAGGAGAGCCGTCTGCGGCAGGTTGAAGGCGAGCGATACTGGTCATTTCCCCGAGGGCTAGCGAAGCCCTTTGGTCCCCCAACGGTTGTTGCGAGAGCTGAAAAAGCTTTGCTATACGGGCAGCTGGCGACGGCGAGTACTGCTGCAGAAGGTATGATTTGAGGACGTCATACGCTATTGGGGTGTCTCCTTGTTCACAAAGCCAGTTGGATATTTCTGGGAAGGTGTCCTTGGGTATCGCCGCGAGAACATAATCCGCTTTGGTGGTTGAGCGAGTCACGCCCCTGATACGAAAGTGGACTTCAGCGCGTTGAAACCAAGCAAACGCTTCTCCGCTAGCGAACGGTGACAGTTTCAATGGAGCGGCCGCAGTGCCAACTGCTGGGGTAGAGTCCGCCTCCGTCATAGTACCAACGATGGAGGGGCGAGGGAGGTGGGGGTGGAAGGCAGTGGGAGCGAGTCGACTTCCGGGGTCACCAATGTGACGGGCCGAGAGAGGAGTTGTGAACTCAAAGGCAGATTGGATACGACTGAGTTATTTATTAAGGAACACTCTTCTTTATATACAAAACCTCAAGGCAACAGGACATGACCTGTTCGAGAGACAGACAATGTTACAGAGCAAAAGGGAGACATGATCATTCAGGTTCTTTTTAGTGCGAGGGAAGAGCGCAGATACAAGCATAATATATACAAAATAATTATGTACAATTGTGTGACACACGGTTGGTACACTGTCTTTTGTTCAATTTTAGTTGATACCTTTTGCTATATTACCATAATGTGTATCCTTTACTGGTATTATATATAGAGAACTATTTATTATATTTTTCTGCTTGGGTTTTTGCTCACTATTCTGGCTTGTTTAGTAACAACCACAGCACCATCTATACTAATATATGATTATTGGGTAAAAACATTATGTGCAAACGTGAGGAAAAGTTATATTTTTTTTTACGGGGAATTAAATGTTTCGTACATTATAAAATAAGAAGCTTTTATAAGGTCAAAAAACCAGCTGTTCGTGCTCAAATATTTGCTCTACATATTTCAAACACGTGGCCAATCATCATCGTAAAATGAGATATATATTAAGTTTTAAAGATTTAGAAGCTCTCAACACCAACATACCCGAAGGGAGATGTAGCCTACTCTCTCCCCACCGCGCGTAGAAATATACATGAGAAAATAAGATCTGTAAAGTTTATAAAAAAACCCATTTAAGGATTTCAAGGCCTGTTAGAACCAACCCATCCAACTGTCATTTCCTCCGCCTTCTTTACCAGGTCCTATCCTTCTTCCCTAGCTGATCCTATCCCCCATCCCTTGCCCAGCTAGCCCATATATCCCTTACGATAGCTTCTGGAAACTATGTACGTGAGGCATCACCTTCACTCTCCATATGTACTCCTACATCCAGACAGACAGACAGCATCACTCTCCCATTCCCTTTAAAGTGAGATAACTTACCTTGCTGTTCAGAATCCTTGCGAGGCATCCAGACAAGAGAGCCAAACTTTATCTCCTGACGGGAAGTCTGATGTTCTCTGCCAATCCTTGATGAGCTAACTAATGTTAGGCCCGTACTCGTAGAAGTTAGGCCGTGGAATCTAATTCATTTGGGAGTAAATATCTTAGGCCTACGCTCGTCCTCCCATAGGTTAAGAGGGTCTGTCAATCTAGGCCCAATTTCCATCAGCCTCACAGTCTCTCCCTCAGTCTTAAAACGAGGTGTTTTGACTCACCGAGATTAGAAAGATCTAAGGCGGTCCGGGGAGATGGACGAGCTGTTAAGCCTCCATTACATGTATCCGGTTTCCTACGGCCAACCTGGCCTACGGCGCCGTAGGAAAATTCAGGCTTACGACTAGAGCTATTACATGTATTTGAACGGCCGGAGGCAAGTTGGTCAGTGTGGCACTGTTTGTGGTGGAGGAGTGACATGTCTTATCTCGAGGACATTCTCGTTCTTATTG
>NC_090749.1:48477186-48479686 GCF_036898095.1 Palaemon carinicauda | reverse complement strand
GTGACATGAGAGATAATGTAGCCCTTACAGTGTTTATTTTCATTATTATATTATTAGGAGTGCCATAAAGGTTAATATGAACATAATGTGATTTTCATTATTAGGTTCGAGAGATTATAAGTTTCTCGTATTTTCTAGATTTTATTATAGGTTTAAATAGGGATAATACGTATTTTGTGTTGTATTTTTTCCTGATTTAATTGAAACATTTATTATTATTATTATTATTATTATTATTATTATTATTATTATTATTATTATTTATTATTGTTATTAATATTATTATCATCTAAGCAACTGACCTAGTTGGAAAAGCATAATGTTACAGTATAAGCCGAAAGACCCCGATAGGGAAAATAGCCCAGCGAGGAAAGAAAATAAGTAAGCATATTGAATTATCTGCCCTGAAGTAAAATAACTCTAATTCAAAACGGTGGACTTTTCGCTATCCGTTTTAATAAAGGTAACATGTTTCTTTAACTGTGAATTCCGTTATTAGTTTCAATAAAGGAAATGTATTTTCATGTTATTTATGCTATCAGTCTCTATAGAGAACAATATATTTATTGTTTTGAGATCTTTTATCAATTTTTATAGAGATAATATATTTCTGGCGTTAGGAATTTTGCTATTAGTTTCTAAAGGGAATAATATATTTATCGTTTTGCGATTTTTATCAACTTTAAAGAGATAATACATTTATTCTGTTAGTTTCTATAGGAAATAATATATTTATCGTTTTGTGAACTTTCATCAATTTCTATAGAGATAATATATTTCTGGCGTTATGAATTTTGCTATTAGTTTCTATAGAGAATAATATATTTTTTGTTTCGTGGGCTATTATCAGTTTGTATAGAGATAATATATTTCTGGTGTTGTGAATTTTGCTATAAGTGTCCAAGGAGAATAATATATTTTTTTGTTTCGTGAGCTTTTATCAATTTCTATAGAGACAATATATTTCTGGCGATGTGAATTTTGCTATTAGTTTCTAAAGGGAATAATATATTTATCGTTTTGCGAGTTTTTATCGGTTTGTATAGAGATAATACATTTCTGGCGTTGTGAATTTTGCTATTAGTTTCTATAGAGAATAATATATTTTTTGTTTCGTGAGGTTTTATCAATTTCTATAGAGATAATATATTTCTGGTGTTGTGAATTTTGCTATTAGTTTCTATAGAGAATAATATATTTCTGATCTCGTGAGCTTTTATCAATTTCTATAGAGATAATACATTTTCTGGCGTTGTGAATTTTGCTATTAGTTTCTATAGAGAATAATATATTTTTTGTTTCGTGGGCTATTATCAGTTTGTATAGAGATAATATATTTCTGGTGTTGTGAATTTTGCTATAAGTGTCCAAGGAGAATAATATATTTTTTTGTTTCGTGAGCTTTTATCAATTTCTATAGAGACAATATATTTCTGGCGATGTGAATTTTGCTATTAGTTTCTAAAGGGAATAATATATTTATCGTTTTGCGAGTTTTTATCGGTTTGTATAGAGATAATACATTTCTGGCGTTGTGAATTTTGCTATTAGTTTCTATAGAGAATAATATATTTTTTGTTTCGTGAGCTTTTATCAATTTCTATAGAGATAATATATTTCTGGTGTTGTAAATTTTGCTATTAGTTTCTAAACAAAATAACATATTTCTCGTTTTATGGTTTTTGCTATCAGTTTCAATAAAAGAAATATATTCTCATGTTGGGAATTCTGCTATCGATTTAAATAAATGAAATATATTCTCATTTTTTGATTTTTACTATCAGTTTTCAATAGAGATATATAATTTATTTATTAATATTGATTAATTCTTGGTGTCTTGTCCCGAAATTAGTGACGACTTTTAACTTGGGGGAAATATGTATTTGAGGGATCTGAAGAATAGTTGCTGAATTAAAATGGATATTCTTTATGGTGGAGAGGTTTTCATTTGAGTGTTTGAATAAGGGGAAGAAATATATATATATATATATATATATATATACATATATATATACATATATAAATATATATATATATATATATATATATTTATATATACATATATACATAAATATGTATATATAATATGTATTTATATATATAATTAATCATATATATAAATATATAATATATTATCTATATATATATATATATATATAGAAACAGTATATATATATATATATATATATATTATATATATATATATATATATATATTCATATATATAAATATGTATATATATATATATATATATATAAATCAATTTCTGTGTGGGGATACTTTAACGTGATGTAAGGGTTTGTGTATCCCCGTGATTAGCAAAGCTGTACTAGTCAGGGCCACCCATACTAGGTTGGTTTGATATGAGAATAAAAAGTGTTGATAAAAACTAGCCAAACCCCAGACATGAATATAGACATGCCCGAGGATTTAGTCCTGCTGTGTACTAGGAACGGCTACATTTGTTGTTGCTGTTGTCTATATATATATATATATATAT
>NC_090749.1:48467186-48472186 GCF_036898095.1 Palaemon carinicauda | reverse complement strand
CACGAACAAAGATAAAAGTCAATGACAATTCTACTGTGCTTATACCTGTCGAATTCAGATATTTTGTACTTAGAATTGAAATCAACCCATCTTCACCATCGTAGCTAATTGGTAGTTTGTTACTTGGCATTCAATTAATGATAAATTTTGCACATTTTTACGTGTTTTTCATATTCAAATAAGCCATATATATTTTTGATATATTAATGTCATTGACTTTTATCTTTGTTCGTGGCCAAGTGGGTTAGTCACTGTCTATCTCTAAGAGATACATGAAAGCTTGATTTCTATATATAACCCCAATAACAAATGGTGCCATTTCTAGTCCATTGCAGGAAAAAGGCCTCAACAAATTGAGTGATTGAAAGGGAGGAGAGTCATCAGACAAGGTTTAAAGGATGAGAGAGAGAGAGAGAGAGAGAGAGAGAGAGAGAGAGAGAGAACGTAATTTCAAAAAAAAAGGTTGGGGGGAAATAAATAGAAGAGAATCTCATCTGTGAAACAAAAGAAAATCCAATTTAGTTTTCCTACGGTTGAATAGTAGTCTAATTCTTCTTTCTTTACAGTAATGATTCAGTTGAGAAAATTCAATTGAATCTTCTTTAACGATACATTTCCCTTTAATGTTTTATGCTAGTTCAATCGAACTTCTTGTTGAATTTAAAGCGTGGATTTAGATGGGGTTCTGGAGAGAGAGAGAGAGAGAGAGAGAGAGAGAGAGAGAGAGGGAGAGAGGGAGAGAGAGAGAGAGAGAGAGAGAGAGAACCTTATCGAATTTTACATCAATAAAATTCACATTATTTTAACACACAAACACACACACACACACACACACACATATATATATATATATATATATAGATAGATAGATAGATATATATAGATAGATATATATATATATATATATATATATGTATATATATTTGTGTGTGTATGTATAAAAGGAGAGAGAAACAGACTGACACACAGACAGACATATGCCTGTTACACAGACTGAAAATATAATCATTACATAAAACAAACCAAAAATACCTAATTGACCCAAAAATAAACATGCAGACATTCGTAAATATGGACACATACAAACGCACTTACACACAGAAGGTATATTTTTCATGCTGGTATTACAACAACAACAACAACAACAACAACAATGGCCTCACATGCCAATGTGATGTGCATGATATTATAGCTGTAAATTTTCGTATTATTTTCTGCTTGGCTTGACCTGTTATAACCACACAAACATGCAAAGAAGCTGAGTCATATAAAACTTGTGCAAACACTGACTAACACAAATATGCACATACGTTGATTCTTAGAATATTGGGTATACTCAGAACTATACTAACACTTATACATAGGTTGTAGTATCGACATGCATAAACATGAACTGGCGGAAACATTAGAAACCTTTACAAACACTGAACTACTGAAATAAATACAAACATTTTGTCATAGAAATATGCACAAACACTCCTTACAAAGTAAAGCAAATACGTTGCCACTAGTATAACGTATAATAAGACACAAACTCTGAAAACTTAAAAATAAAAAAAATAAATATGAAAAACAACATACACAAACAGCCAAGCATAAAAAAAACACAACCACATAACATTCACAAACAAACTATTTCTCAAAGAAACAAAATTTACGTAAAAATTTTCCAATTCCCAAATACTCCCACATACAATTTGCCAATTCAGAATTTCACTCAAGGTTTTTCAAGCTAACTTCAAAATACAAAGTCACCTTCCACAACAAAATCATAAATGTACAAACCCCTACATAAGACATACATGCAGAGATCCTGAGCGCAAACAAACAGATTCTCAAACAAACACAATCCACAAACAAACCTGCCTTTGCAAAATACTTCACAGTTGTACAAACACCGCCAATCATTAAAACAATCGCAGGCATATAACGCAAATACAAATGGGTTTTGCCAAACAAACCCACTCGAACACGTAGTTATCCAGGTCCCGGGTCCCGGGTTCCAAGTCAAGGCTCCCAGGTCAAAGGTCCCAGGTCCCAGCATCCATAGTACGTTGAACAAGACCGGTTATACCTCCGTGATATTAATCTCGCTGGAAATACGAAGGCACCAAATCGATAGGTAAGAGAGGGACAATTTCATAACTAGGCTTTGGATGCTGCGTCTATCATAGGTCGTTTAGTTCTGAGAGGGAGAGAGGGGGAGAGGGAGAGGAGAGAGGAGGGAGAGAGAGGAGGGAGAGAGAGGAGAATACTTTCAAAGCCTCGTTCCGCTTGATAGTCAGAGAGAGAGAGAGAGAGAGAGAGAGAGAGAGAGATGTTAGTACTGTCCATTAGCGATGGATTTTGTTCTGATCTACCATTTCTATTTATATGAATAATTTGTTTATGTTTTTAAAATATTTAATGGTTATTATTATTATTATTATTATTATTATTATTATTATGATTATTATCATTATAATTATTATTATTATTATTATTATTATTATTATTATTATTATTATTATTATTATTATTATTATTTAAGGTGTTAAATGTATGTAAAATGTAATTACAAATATAATTACGGAAGTGAGCTATCACGTATGATAAGTAAATATAATGAAAAATGAAGGAGTATTTGTGAAGTATTCGTACCACTATTTTAGTCTCTCTCTCTCTCTCTCTCTCTCTCTCTCTCTCTCTCTCTCTCTCTCTTATAACTTATTTATTCTTGCATTGCTCATTCGTCAAACATTGGCATAGTCCCCTATTATAAATAAATGATCTCTCTCTCTCTCTCTCTCTCATCGATTGACCAGTACATAACGAAACCAAAAATGTCACAGAGCTAATAGGCCGTCCTTTGCAAATCGAGGAAGAAAAAGAGGAAGAAGAAGAAGAAGACACTATTCCCTCTTTAGACAATTGCAAAGATGTCGAGACACGCCTGCTACAGTCAGAAAGGCACTTAGGGCCTGGTATTCTGCCGGACTGAGTTTCGAGTCCCGCTCAAGTTTGATAGCTACTTGTAGTATCTGTAACCTCACCATCCTTGTGAGCTGAAGATGGCGGGTTTGGGGAAGCCTATAGGTCTACCTGCTGAGATACCAGCAGCCATTGCCTAGTCCTCCTCGGTTCTAGTTGGGCCACTGATCATATGCATATATGGTCAGTCTCTAGGGCATTGTCACTGTCTCTTGATTCTGCCATTCATGAGTTGCCTTTAATTCTTTAAAGGGCATTGCATGCAAGATGCTTGAATGAAAGAAGCAATGCACTTATCAGTGAGATAATAGATGCATTTATTACATTCATTGCATACAGCATAGATTTTAGACGTTCGTAGCTTATGATTTCATGCGGGGATTTTTAACGGTATATAAAGGATATCCTTAATGTTATAACAATCACCAGTCTTTATATAATGCATATGTTTATATAGGTTGAATAAGTATGTTATTATTATTATTATTATTATTATTATTATTATTATTATTATTATTATTATTATTATTATTATTATTATCATTATTATCTATGCTACAACCCTACCTGGAAAAGCAGGATACTATAAATACTATAAGCCCAAGGGCTCCAACGGGAAAAATAGTCCAATGAAGAAAGGAAATAAGTGAATAAATAAACTATATGAGAGTTAATGATTAATTAGTATAAAATATTTTAAGATTTGTATCAACATTAAAATAGATCATTTATATATAAACTATAATAAGAGACCTATTTGATATTGTTCAACATAAAAACATTCGTTTCAACTTAGAACTTCTGAAGTTCCACCGATTCAACAACATGATTAGGAAAATCATTTCACAATCTGATAACTTTTTGTATTTACATATACGTAATACAGACCTCCAAGTTCTTGCATCAGAGAATTGGCTAATTATGCACACGAATTTGTAAGCCATTAAAAGTAAGAGAACATTCACTTGAATAATTACAAGAAATTAAAAAAAAAACATAATTGTAATGAGCACAATAAGTGACTGGCAAGGTAAAATTTAATGACAAAAGTGAACTATCTCTTAAATTATCAAATAGATTTAAATAAATATAATGGAAAGTGAAATGGTATATTTGAATGCTTCTCTCTCTCTCTCTCTCTCTCTCTCTCTCTCTCTCTCTCTCTCTCTCTCTCTCTTATTTTTTCTAACTTATTTACTCCTGCATTGTTCATTCGTTAAACATTGCCGGTTGATGACTTATTGGATTTCCTGTCGGGTATTTTAGATGCTTATGATTTACCTTTATCAACCCATACTATTATTGAGCTTATTGTTTGTGCATTAAAAAGTGTAAATTTAGTTTTAATGGAGATTTCTATGAACAGGTTTTTGGTATGGCTATGGGTAATCCTCTGTCCCCACTTTTATCCAACATATATATGGAATTTTTTTAATCTAGATTAATCCCTTCAGTGTGGTCTTCCCAAATTGTGTCGTATCGATATGTTGATGATGTTCTAGGTATTTTAGAAGAAAATTTTAATCTTGAGGGCTTTGTTTCAATCATTAATTCATTAGTACCATCAATAAAATTCACTATAGAAAATGAAGAAAATAACCGTATCCCATTTTTAGACGTTTTAATAGTTAGAGAAACAGATAAATTTAAGTTTTCCACGGGAGATTTTGTCCAGGGGGATTTTGACCTCGGGGGATTTAGATCTACGGGAGATTTTGTCCAGGGGGATTTTGACCTCGGGGGATTTAGATCTACTGGAGATTTTGTCCAGGGGGATTTTGATCTCGGGGGAGTTAGATCTACGGGAGATTTTGTCCAGGGGGATTTTGACCTCGGGGGAGTTAGATCTACGGGAGATTTTGTCCAGGGGGATTTTGACTTCGGGGGAGTTAGATCTACGGGAGATTTTGTCCAGGGGGATTTTGATCTCGGGGGAGTTAGATCTACGGGAGATTTTGTCCAGGGGGATTTTGACTTCGGGGGAGTTAGATCTACGGGAGATTTTGTCCAGGGGGATTTTGATCTCGGGG
>NC_090749.1:48444686-48459686 GCF_036898095.1 Palaemon carinicauda | reverse complement strand
TTAGATAATTTTAATCCAGAATTATTCTCTTTACTCAATCATTCACTATCGGATGATAATAGAAACTATTAATAAAATGAAATAATAATATAAAACTAAAAGATATCAAGAGCTACCTCAAATATCTATTTCATTAAAAAGATATTTACTTTTGGTTGGCAAAGAACGTCTCCATCACAGCTCAGCCTAGAGCGATAATGACCCCGAATCCCAAAATCAGTTTCATTTTCTTTTGCCGGGACGTGTAATTGGCTCGACTAGATTCCCGGATATTTGTATGCTTGTTCCAATCGCAGGGAAAGAAATAGCGCGTATCTTCACGCTAATTGCAAATTGCAAAGGTCAATTTATCGGAAAGGTTGATGGCAGAACGGGCAATGGTACAGCGATGAATTTGGAGTTTTCAGTTAAGTTGATTTCCTCATTTGTTTGGTAAGGATTTGGTGGGGAGTTCGACATGGTTTTATTGGGGCTGTGGTCTTTAACAGATTTTAATGAAGGATACGAATATGAATATTTATTTATATATACATATATACGTGATTGTTTGTGTAAACATGCATAAGATATATAGAGAAAAACAAGGGGAGATGGGAGGCAAATACTCGGAATAAAAAGTAGTTTGTATCTTTCTTGCCTTATAATCTTTTCGAGTCTTTGCGGTAAAAAGTTGTGGGATGAGTCTTGGGACATTAGACAGAGTTGCTAGTGACCCCTTTATGAGATCTAGAAGTGGAACTGCCAGAGGCATCTTTGGTCTCTTTCTGGAAAAGTTGCGTGTCCTAGTCCCTTTCTGGAAAAGTTGCCTATTTTTGGTCTCTTTCTCGAAAATTGCGTCTCTTTGTCTATTTCTGGAAAAGTTTGCCTCTTGTGGTCTCTGTCTGGAAAAGTTGCCTCTTTTGGTCTCTTTCCGGAAAAGTTGCGTCTCTCGGTATCTGCCTGGAAAAGTTGCGTCTCCTAATCTTTGAATAGAAAAGTTGCGTCTCTAGATCTCTGAATGGAAAAGTTGCGTCTTTTTGTCTCTTTTTGGAATAGTTATCTATTTTGGTCTCTCTGGAATAGTTGCATCTGTTGGTCTCTTTCTGGAAAAGTTGCCTCTTCTGGCCTCTTTCTGGAAAGGTTGCGTCTCTCAGTCTCTGCCTGGAAAAGTTGCGGCTCTTGGTCTCTGCCCTGGAAAAGTTGTCTATTTTGGTTTCTCTGGAAAAGGTTGCGTCTTCTAAGTCTCTTTCTGGAAAAGTTGCCTCTTTTATTCTCTCTGAAAGGTTGTGGCTTTTGGTCTCTTTCTGGAAAAGTTGCCTCCTTGGGTCTCTTTCTGGAAAAGTTGCCTCATTGAATCTCTTTCTGGAAAAGTTGTGCCTTTAGCTCTCTTTCTGGAAAAGTTACTTCTTTTTGTCTCTTACTTGAAAAGTTGCCTTTTTTGGTGTCTTTCTGGAGACGTTGCTCTTTCGGTCTCTTTCTGGAGACATCGCCTCGTTTGGTCTCTTTCTGGAAAATTTGTCAAAATGTCACTGGTGTCTGGCTAAATTGCCGAATACAATTTTTGAGGCCTCTTTTAACGTCTTTCTGGCAAAGTTGCCGATTGTATCGTTTTAATTTCTTGGAGGGGAACTTCCAGATGCCTCTCTTGGTGTCTCTGGCGAAGTTGCTGAATACAGATTTTTAGTACTTGGAGTGAAAGAGCCAGAGGTCTTAGCCTATTTCTGGCAAAATTGCCCAATGTCCCTGTTTAATTACTTAGAGAGGATCTACCAGAGGCCTTGCCTGGTGTCTCTGGCAAAATTTTCATATATAATTTTTTTAGTACAATAACCAGAGGCTTATTTTAGCATCTATTTGGCAAAGTTGCCGAATGTCCCTTTGCAATTTCTTGAGAGGAACTGCCAGAGGCGTCTCTTGGTGTCTCTAGCAAAGTTGCCAAATACATTTATTTTTAGGACGCAGAATGAAATAGCCAAAGACATCTTTAAGCATCTTTTTGGCAAAGTTGCCAAATGTCCCTGTTTGATCCTCTGGAGACGATCTACCAATGGCGTCTCCTGGTGTCTCCCGGCAAAGTTACCAAATACATTTTTTTACTCGAGTGAAATAGCCTGAAAAATTTTCGTTGTCTTTTAGTAAAGTTGCTGAATGTCCCTTTTTAATTTCTTGGTGAAGAACTGCCAGATACCTCTCTTGGTGTCTTTCAGGAAAAGTTACCGAATGTCCCTTTTAAATTTCTTAGAAAAAAAAATGGTAGTGGCTTCTCTTGGTTACATCTGACAAAGTTGCCAAACACTCCTTTTGAGTCCTTAAATTGGAAATGCAGAGGCTCTGTTGGTGTCACTGGGAAAACTGCCAATTACATTTTTTCAGTACTAGGAGTGGAACATTCTAAGGCCTCCTCTGTTGTCTTTCAGTTAAGTTTGTTGAATGCCTCATTGTGAATGCTTGGTGTAGAATAGCCAGATGCCTCTTTTAACGGTGATCCTGGTAAATTTCCCATAGGTTTCTTTCAAGACATGGAATAGACTTGGCAAAGGTCCCATTTTGTCTCTTCTGGTCTTTCAGAGAGTGTTACCAGAGAGCTCTTTTCAAGTTATTGCAGCAAATTGTCAAAGACCTCTTTAAACCTTTCAAAAAATGTTCCATTTGATTCCTTACGAGTACTCCCATCAAAGTAGCCAATAACGTATTTTCAAATCCTTGAGGATGTTTTTTGAAGGAATCTCTGTGTATTTTGTTTACATGTTTGGCCTTTCACTGAGATATTACAGGTCCTCCATTTCTTTTCTATGTTTTGCTCTTGTATTCTAGTCGTGGCTAGAGAAGAGTATTAGGTTGTCCGTTCTATAGGGTTTAACTCTTGAATAGGTTTAAGGGTTTTCTTTCATGATCGAACAAGGTTTCTACCTTTGGGTTGGAAATTTATTCATATGAGGAAGTTTAGACATACAGAATTTTCAAAAGAAAAAAAAATAATAATAATAATAATAATAGTAAATTGAATTGAAACACATCAAATGATATACAAAGCGGAAGAAATTAATAATTTTAAGATATTGATTACTGCTTAAAGTATAAAACATGGAAGTAATAAAAATGATGTGAAAAATATAAATTATATACGAAAACGAAAAATCAAGCGAAAACGTAAGATTTGCGCTGAAAAGAGTAAGAACTACTTTTGAAAAGGGGGTAAACCACTTTGTTTACCTCCCCTACACGATAAAGAGCAAATATCTGGCGCTCTCTCTCTCTCTCTCTCTCTCTCTCTCTCTCTCTTCCTCTGTATATATATATATATATATATATATATATATAAGTGACAACGTTTGGAAACAGTAATGCCCACAAATTGGCCAAATTGCCGTGTGGTAGTTAGGAAAGGGTGATGGAATGGGAGAAGTTGAATCTGTGTGTGTGTTTGTGTGAGCATAATCTATCTAGATATTTAGAGGTAATTTTTGACGGGTCGCGTACACTAGTTAAATTTATGAAATGTGTAGAAAACGGTGTATAGTAGAAACAAATGGGTTACTGACTGTAGCAAAAATTTGCCACTGTACGAGAGTGAGTGTGTGTGTACGTGTGTGAGTGTGTGTGAGTGTGTGTGTATGCGTCCTATACAGACACTTGGGATAAGTCCTCACATCATTAGTCCGGCTTCGTAATCCTAGGCTAGATATCACTTGGGAATTATCAGCTGAATGGTCAGCCATGTTGATTAAATCGTCTGTACCATACAATTCAATCCTGCTTCGAAAATGGAAATATTTTTTTTTTCATACAATATTCTGTCTCTTTTGGCTTCTAGTCATTACCCTATTTTCACCTCCACAAATGAGGTTATAAAAACTAGACCGTTTATTTATTCATTTATTTGTCTATGTGTCTGTCTGTCTGTGGACAGGATTACGTTAAAATTACTCGATGGATTTTGACGAAATTTTCACCACAGATAGATCTTAGGTCATGGATGACTTCAGTACATTTTGGAGATGATCCGGATACGGATTCTTGATCCCGATTTTTATTTTTCCCTATCTATAGTCCGCATATGAAAAGGGGGATTAGCTGTCCGTAGTCTTAAGTAAAAGGTTACATCAACAGTCAGCATATGATGGGAAGAAATTGTTTCGTCCGTAAACTTTAGTAAAATGTAGTCAATATTCATTGGTGGAGGTCTGAAATCTCTGATTGTTCTTGTTTATTACATTCATTACTTTATATCACTTTCTCTTTGCCTACACATACACCGAATAGTCTGGCCTATTCTTTACAGATTCTCCTCTGTCCTCATACATCTGATAACACTGAGATTATAAAACAATCCTTCGTTGCTCAATAGGTTAACCACTTTACTGTAAATGTTCTGAGGCTACTTCCTCTTTGTAAGGGTAAAAGAGCAGCTCTTCTAGGAGAAGGACACTTCAAAATCAATCCATTGTTCTCTAGTCTTGGGCAGAGCTATAGCCTCTGTACCATGGTCTTCACCTGTCTTGAGTTAGAGTTCTCTTAATTGAGGATACACTCGGGCAACTATTCTATTTTCTTCTCTTCCTCTTATTTTTTTATTTTTTCAATTTAAAATTTTTGTAGGAAATATTTATTTTAATGTTGTTTCTGTCTTTAAAATATTTTATTTTTCCTTGTTTCCTTTCTTCACTGGACTATTTTTCCTGATGGGGCCCATAGTCTTATAGCATCCTACTTTTCCAACTAATGTTGTAGCTCTGAAGATAATAATAATAATAATAATAATAATAATAATAATAATAATAATAATAATAATAATAATAATGTTTCCATAGCCATCATTACTTCATATTTCCTGTAATTTTCTCTTAACTTCCTCCTCTTGCAATCCCTTTCACTACTCCTTTTTTTATCTTCAGGATGTAAAATACAGCTTCGAATTCTGCTTCCAGTATTCTGATTCCAGGATGCACCTGTCATCAGCTAATGGGTGAGAATCCCTTGAAAAATACAGATCTCAGAATCTAAACCGTAAAAGAAAAAATTCTTGATTAGTATAGAAGCCTTGATTAAAAAGGAACTATCCGCCTATGGGCACCGTTCTAAATGAAGGAGTAAAAAAGACCCATAGCAGCCTTACAGGAACCCTTAGAATAAGACCTTAGTCCTTTTTTCATCTTTTTACATCAAAGGAATCGGCAAGTCCACAAAATTGGAGTTTCCAAAAACCACTTCAAAAAGGTCTTTGGTGGATATAGAATGGGGGTGGTAGTGTTATTTTCTCTCTCCCTCTCTCTCTCTCTCTCTCTCTCTCTCTCTCTCTCTCTCTCTCTCTCTCTCTCTCTCTCTTTATATATATATATATATATATATATACATATATATATATATATATATATATATATATATATATGTATACATATATATATATATATATATATATATATATGTATACATATATATATATATATATATATATATCCCTTCGCGTTAAGCAGTATTGCCAAACGTATAACTACTCGGTCTCTCCCCATCCCTTGGGTAGAGAGGGACAGGAGTAGTCATACCATAGTGAGAGTATGTGCACCTAGAAGTACAATCGGAAATCATAATCGCTCCCAAATTGCCCAAACTGCCTCGTTATAGTTAGGAAACGGGAGTGGTGGTGGGAAGGGTTGAATCTCTGAGTGTGTGTATCTATCTAGATATTTATCCTTGACGGGTCGCGTACACTAGTATTTTCCTTCCCCATCAATTCCCTACACCTCCCTTCTCCCCCATCCTTCTTCCTCCCCCATCAGTAGAGGCTAAACTAAGTCCGACATCTGGAGAAATATGTCCGGATACGTTGAGAGGAGAAAGTTACTTTATCCGAAATTAAATCTTTTTATGTGTATAGATAACTCGGAGTAATACTTGGAGTCTTAGAAATGACATTTGTTTTAGGTTCATTTCTTTTCACTTCATTTCCTAAATTCGTATCTATGCTTTTTCTTCATTCATTCTCTTCATTATTCTTGCTTGATGTTTTTGAAGCGGCACTCATGAAATTATTACTTCTCTTTTAATTCTTTCTTCACTTCGGTCTATCTTTTTAATTTTTGCTTTATTTCCTCATTCTGTATCTTTCCACTTTTTTCCAATCACTTCCAGTCATGCTTAATGATATGAATTCACTTCCTTTCCTTTCATACATTTACTTCTTTGAAATCATTACATCCTTTCTGTTACTTCATTATACTAAAATTACCATACCTCTTTAAATTCACTTCTATGGTACCATTCCTTTGCATTTTACTTCTCCAATAGATTTTCATTTTGAATCTATTTTTCATTCTACTCAATATATATATATATATATATATATATATATATATATATATACATATATATATACACATAGCTATATACATATATATATATACATATATATATATATATATATATATATATGTATATATATATATTATATATATATGTATATATATATATATATATATATATATATTTATATATATATATATATATATATATATATATGTATATATATATGTATATATATATATATATATATATATATATGTATATATATATATGTATATATAGATAGATATATATGTATATATATATTTATATATATATATATATATATATATATATATATATATATATATAAACCAGCATCAACAACGATTGCATCCGTTTCTGGTCCCACTGCAGGACAAAGGCCTCGAACATATCATTCATATCTGGGGTTTAGCCATTTCATCACCATAAAGGCCAATGCTGATTGGTGATGGTGGGAGGCTTTAGTCTGATTACTCCTACCAAACATACATATTAGGGGCTTTCCTGACTTGTACATCCTTGCTCATCATGGCGATACGCGAACCCTTTAAACCGCTTCAGGGTATCCTCGCTTTAGAAGGGGTATATAATATATATATATATATATATATATATATATATATATATATATACATATATATATATATATATATATATATATATATACATATATATATATATATATATATGTATGTATATATATATATATATATATATAAAAATATATATATATATATATATATATAAATATATATATAAATATATATATATTATATATATATATATATACACACACACATATATATATATATATATATATATATATATAATTATATATATATATATATATATATATATGTATGTATATACAGTAAAAATCCTAATTCTAACAAATAGGATAATCTACATACCCAAGATTATCCTAAGCTCTCCCACACAAAGTGACAGAGAAGTTAGAAATATGAGGAAACTATTCCTGATGTAGAAAACTATCTGGGAAACTATCTACCCCTACAAAGACGGATGGGGAAAGTTTTTCATTCGTGATGTTCTTTATGTTCTATATCCTATGAGACCTGGATTCTATATGGAGTCCAGCATGAGGAATGGATATAAGCAAGGATATAGAATCTATGAGTTATATATATAAATATATATATATATATATATATATAGTATATATATATATATAAATATATATATATATATATATAGTATATATATATATGTATATACATGTATTATATAAATATATATATATATATATATATATATATATATATATATATTTATATATATATATATATATATATGTATATACATATATATATATATATAAATATATATATATATATATATATATATATATATATATTTATGTGTATATATACATATATATATATATATATATATATATTTGTATATATATATATATATATATATATGTAAATATAGTTCCACAAACATGAATATATATATATATATATATATATATATATATATATATACATATATATATATATATATATATATACATATATATATATATATATATATATATATAATATTCGTAATCGGTCAAAATTGTTGACTAAATATTTATATAGACATGCGAACATGTGCATACGCAATTCCCTCTCACTAGGGTATAACTACTCCCTCTCTCCAGAAGAATGGGCAGACAATTGTTCTTTATTATATAGGGGAGATACCGAGAGAGAGAGAGAGAGAGAGAGAGAGGAGAGAGAGAGAGAGAGAGAGAGAGAGAGAGAGGTAATATTTTTAGTTTTTCATTACTTTAATTAAATTTATTCGTACTACTGAAAATAACCGAAGCCTTTTGTATCTTTCACCTGTAACGTATAAATATTTTCATTTTTATTAGAAATAACATATTTATATAATTAAAAAAGTCCCTCATCTACATATTACTCAGAAGAGGAAGTTTTGTCACAGAAAGATAAATTGATATCACAGACGTTTTCTGGGGCAATCAAAGAAGATGAAAATTCTTTGTACTTCGAGAATTATGAGGAAAATGGAGAAAGATTCTCTCTCCTCTCTCTCTCTCTCTCCTCTCTCTCTCTCTCTCTCTCTCTCTCTCTCTCTCTCGAGTGATGTAATATTCACTACACTAATATTACGCTCTCTCTCTCTCTCTCTCTCTCTCTCTCTCTCTCTCTCTCTCTCTCTCTCTCTCTCTCAAGTGATGTAATATCCACTACACTGACACTACGCTCTCTCTCTCTCTCTCTCTCTCCTCTCTCTCTCTCTCTCTCTCTCTCTCTCTATCGAGTGATGTAATATCCACTACACTGATATTACGCTCTCTCTATCTCTCTCTCTCTCTCCTCTCGATTGATGTAATATCCACTACACTGATACTACGCTCTCTCTCTCTCTCTCTCTCTCTCGAGTGATGTAATATCCACTACACTGATACTACGCTCTCTCTCTCTCTCTCTCTCTCTCTCTCGAGTGATGTAATATCCACTACACTGATACTACGCTCTCTCTCTCTCTCTCTCTCTCTCTCTCTCTCTCTCTCTCTCTCTCTCTCTCTCTCTCTCTCGAGTGATGTAATATTCACTACACTTATACTACGCTCTCTCTCTCTCTCTCTCTCTCCTCTCTCTCTCTCTCTCTCTCTCTCTCTCTCTCTCGAGTGATGTAATATCCACTACACTGATATTACGCTCTCTCTCTCTCTCTCTCTCTCTCTCTCGAGTGCTGTAATAGCCACTACACTGATATTACGCTCTCTCTCTCTCTCTCTCTCTCTCTCTCTCTCTCTCTCTCTCGTGATGTAATATCCACTACATCTGATACTCACGCTCTCTCTCTCTCTCTCTCTCTCTCTCTCTCTCTCTCCTCTCTCTCTCTCTCTCTCTCTCTCAGTGTAATATTCATTGTCACTGACACTACGATCTCTCTCTCTATATATATATCTATGTCTCTCTCCTCTCTCTCTCTCTCTCTCTCTCTCTCTCTCTCTCTCTCTCTCTCTGCGCATTCAAGTGGTCAAAAAGCTCCCAATATCACAAAACATCCAAAATTAAAAAAAACGACCAAAATCTTCAAATTTTTACAAATGACTACATCCATAATTATTTTTAGTCTCTTTACTCATCCAAAATATCTAATAGCACTCAAAACAAACAAAATCTTTTAAAACAACAGAAAATCTCCCAAGATGCGCCTTGGATGCCTTCACATAGTGGCTGCTATTTACAGTATATATTCATGAATTATGTAGTACACGAAGCTGATGAGTCTTCCTTAATATTGCAAGGGGATACCTTCTCTCTCTCTCCTCTCTCTCTCTCTCTCTCTCTCTCCTCTCTCTCTCTCTCTCTCTCGTGCTCCGAAAGAGAGAGAGAGAGAGAGAGAGAGAGAGAGAGAGAGAGAGAGAGAGAGAGAGAGAGAGAGTTGTGACATTTATGTCTTTGTTCAAGTGATATGTATAGCTACGTGGTAAGCAGTATTTGCTCAAATTAAATGTTTTTTTGGAGAGAGAGAGAGAGAGAGAGAGAGAGGAGAGAGAGAGAGAGAGAGAGAGACTTTGAACCCTGAGAGATAATCAATAGATACTTCTGTGAGATAATGTGCAACTGATGTCCAATGGGATCCGGTTGCCTCGTGTGTCCTAATTAGGACACGCTGGTGTTTATTGATAAGGCTCAGGGATGGTTACTGGAAGGTCAGGAGGATTGGACACGTTTATTCTTTTTGATTTCAGTTGAATATTCAATTATACTCAGACTCAGTGGTTTATTCAGGTGAGTAAGAGACATTTTTATCTATTGTTTGGGTAATCATTTATACACTCATGTTAAAATTGATTTCTATTGATAGTTTAACAGGTCTACTTTGTTCTATTTATGACAGTGCAGATTTGAAAATTTATATATATGTGTATATATATATATATATATATATATATATATATACATATGTTTATATATATATATATGTTTATATATATATATATATGTATGTATATATATCTATATATATATATATATATTTATATACATATGTTTATATATATATATATATATATATGTTTATATATATATGTATATATATATATAATTATAATATATATATATATATATATATATATATATATATATATATAAATATATCCTTAGATTAAATCAAAATAGTAAACTACATTTACTGAAGGGGGATACCCTAATGTAGTGAAAGGGTTTGTTTTTCCATGATCAGCAAAGCTGTACTAGTCAGAGCTACCTGTACTAGGTTAGTTTGCTGTGAACGGTGTAACTAAAGATTCCCACTATCACCTATCCGCAGTGACCAGCTTGATGATAAAAAACTGGCTAAATGTCAGATATGAATTGACATGTGTGAGACCATTGTACTACAGTTGACTAGAAATGGCTGTTGTTGTTGTTGTTTTTGTTGTTGTATTATCTGAACGTTCACTTATTTATAAACGGTTTCATAGTGATGTTCAGATATAGGTCACCGAGATGAGAAATTTCTGTGACCTATAATTTCAATAGAATTTATTAATGTGGTGACCTTTTAGTTTAATATTCTTTGATCTATCAAGGTTGAATATTTCTTATTCCTAAATTACGGCTATGTTATACATATAAATATGAGTTTGTTTGGCTCTGAAATTGTCATGAGCGTGTACTTGAAGACAGCAGTAATGTTAAAACTCAGGTTAAAAGGTTTAAAAATCGTTCATGAATGGCAGAGGCAAGGGATAGGGACAATGCCCTAGCAGGACATTGCCCCAGAGATGGATCATATATCTATATAATCAGTGCCCAAGTCCCCCGTCTACCCAAGCTAGGATCCGGGAAGGCCAGGCAATGGCTGCTGATATCTCAGCATGTAGACCTATAGGCTCACCCAAAACCCCCATTCTTAGCTCACAAGGATGGTGAGATTCCAGACACTACAAGAAACTCGAGTGTTAGCGGGTCCTGAATTCCAGTCTAACAGATTACCAGGCAAGGACGTTTACAATAGGCCACAAGAACCCTAAATCATATTAATTACTAGAGTCATGTCTAGCTTTGTTCCTTAATTTGGACAAGATCATAATCATGATTCTTCAGTGAGCATTATAAACACAGGTTGTTTGAAGGTTTAAAGGCCGATCATGAATGGCAGAGGCAAGGGACAGTGACATTGTCCTAGCAAGCAGGACCATATATTATTATTATTACTTGCTAAGCTACAACCCAAGCACCCCTCTCCACCCAAGCTAGGACCAATGCCCTAGAGACTGACCATATATACAAATGATCAGCGCCCAAGCCCCCTCTCCACCCAAGCTAGGACAAGGAGCGCCAGGCAATGGCTGCTGATGACTCGGTAGATAGACCTATAAGGAAAAGAAGACGATGGATTGACGAACTCAGAAAGGTTGCGGGACTGGCACAGAAAGACAAACAGACGCAACTGGAAGGTGTGAGGCTTTTTGTTTTGCTGTGGACTAGTAACGGCTGATGATGGCGATGTCCCTTTCTGAGTGAGGATAACTTAAGGTGGTGAACAAGGTTTGAGTATCGCCATGATCAGGGCCTCACATACTGATTGGTTTTCTGTGAGCGATCAGACGAAAATCTCCCACCTCACCAATCCGCAGTTGGCCAGCGTGATGATGACAACTGGCTAAATCCCATTCACGAATAAGGACATGTCTAAGGCCTTTGTCCTGTAGTGGACAAGAAATTTGCATTTGTTTGTTGTTCTATATCCAGTATGTATACTGTAAACATACTTAGAGTGAGACTGTTTCTCATGTACTCTTGCAACTTCTCATTTTAAATAAAACATTAAGGAACGCAATTCCAAATTATGTGATATTGTGATTAGACTGTTGTTCTTGCTAAAAAAAAAAAATGTGTTCAGAAACACCATAAGTGTCTAGTGGTAAAAAAAAAAAGAAATTCCATTTTAAGATAACCAATTAGGGCTGTGGGGGCCTATTTGTAACGTCCCTGCCTGCTGATCGCCAGACTGGGGTTCGAGGTCCGGTCAAACTCTATAGCTTTTTTTTTCTTTTTCTTTTTTTTTCTTTTTTCTTTTATGGTTACAACCTCACCAACTTTGTGTACTAAGAATGAGGGGTTGGGGGAGCCTATAGGTCTACCTGCTGAGTCATCAGCACCTTTAGCCTGGCCATTCCTGGTCCTAACTTAGAAGGAGAGGGGTCTTGGTCGCTGATCATATGTATAGTGTATATGGTCAGACTCTAGTGCATTGTCCTGCATGCTAGGGCAATGTCACTAAACCTTCTCTCTGCCATTCATGAGTAGCCTTTAATACTTTAATTGATAAATTTCATGACTAATATTGGAAAATCTAACCATTGAAAATCCCCTATCAATTTTTATGGTTACTTTTTTTGCATTTTTTTTTTCTGATTTATTTTTCTTCCTATTTTGGGGGGTTTCAATCGAATATTGTGTTTATTTTAATATGAGTGTTTCTTTTTATTATATTTTTTACTTTTATTTTGACTGAATTGTTCAACAATTTTCTAGTGATCGTGTAATCTATCTAATGAGTGTTTTTTCTTTTGCTTCCAATATTATATCATATTTATTATTCATTTCATTTTTTTGTCTCAGTTGATGAAAATCGAGATTTTATTTAGCAAGACAAATAAACCTTCAAGACATTTGAAAATCAAACCATTGTTCTATAGTCTTGGGTAGTGCCATAGCTTCTGTGCCATGGTGTTCCACTGTCTTGGGTTTGGGTTCTCTTGCTTGAGGGTACACTTAGGCACACTATTTTATGTTAACTTATTTCCTTTTCTCACTGGGTTATTTTTGCTGTTGGATCCCTTGGGCTTATGGTATCCTGCTTTGCCAACTAGGGTTGTAGTTTAGCTGGTAATAATAGTAACACCAAGAGCACTCAGGGAATTCAGACCACCGCCAATGAATATTGCTCACATTTTACTTAAGTCTACAGATGAAACACGTCTTTGTTCATATTTTGAACTTTGCTGAATCTAGCGTAACATTTAACTAAAATCTACGGAGAGTGAACCCCATTTTTCATATGTTGATTGTAGATGGCAGAAATTGCGAATCTGGATCATCTCCGTGAATGTAATATGGTAGTCCGTGACCTAGGATCTCTCTTTGGTGAAAAATTCGCCAATATCCTTGGGTAGTTTTGACGCAATCCTGTCCACAGACAGACACACAGACGAAGACATATAAATAGATAAACCGACTTGATTGTATAACCAACTTGGCGGAGGTAGTAGTAATCTTATAGATGGGAAAATACAGTCACACATGAAAGGCAACCAAATAATCATATCATTCAGAGACCATGAAGACGAAAACCACAATGGAAAAATAAAAACAAGACAAACACCAACTTAATGATTGGAAAATACAGTCAAACATCAAAAGCAACCAGGAATTCTTATCACACAACAACTAAGAAGACGAAAACCACAACGGGAAAAGAAAGACAAGAACACAAACACCAACTTATAGATGGGAAAATACAGTAAAACATTAAAAGCAACCAGAAATCCCTATCACACAAATAAGAAGAAGAAATAGAAGAGAACAAAAACTAACAGAACGAAAAGTTATGATGACTTCTGACCGATTCTCTTTCGTGTTAAGCCAAGCAAGGAAGCAAGCAGAACCACACTCCTCAGATAGCCTAGATGTTTTGCCGGGGAATTCGTCCCTTAAATTAACGCGGAATAAAACTCTCCCGCTCCGAGTTAAGAACATAACCCCCCCCCCCCCCCCCGGGAGTTACGAGCATCGGCTGCATTGGAAAGTGAAATGGCAAACTGGATTTGAGATGGGGAATGACGTTACCGAAGTATCAAGTTAATGTCCATGGAGGTCAATGTGGTGTTTACTTCAATGGTGAATTTGGGGAGGGAGGGGAAGAGTTATTCAGCAAAAGAAAGGGGATGGGTGGTGATTGCAGAAAGCAGACATTAGAGCAATAGTTTTATGCATCTATTTGCTTTGATACATTTAAAAATATATACATATACATTATGTATATGTATATTTACATATACTTATGCATAAATAAATGCACATACATGTATATATACAGGATATACATATCTATTACACATACATGCACATAACGTATATGTAATAATAATAATATTATATATATATATATATATATATATATATATATATACATATATATATATATATGTGTGTGTATATATATATATATATATATATATATATATATATATATATATATATTTATTTATATCTATGTATATATTTATACATACATACACACATACATATATGTATATATATATATATATATATATATATATATATATATATATATATATATATATGTTTTTATATATATATATGTATATGTATATATAAATATATACATATATAAACAAATATATATATAAATATGTATATATATATATATATATATATATATATATATATATATATATATATATATATATACATATATGTATGTGTGTACGTATGTATAAATATATACATAGATATAAATATATATATATATATATATATATATATATATATATATATATATATATATATATATATATACTTTCTGAGTGGGTTTACTGTACTAGTAAGGAAAAACCATGTATGTGTCAGGCTATAATTTTATAATGTTGATCTATGTTAAATATTGATTACCTTT
>NC_090749.1:48424686-48432186 GCF_036898095.1 Palaemon carinicauda | reverse complement strand
GCTCCAGCAGGGAAAATATCCCAACGAGGAATGAAACAAGGAAATAAATAAACATGTGTGTGGCCTTTGTCCTGCAGTGGACTAGAAATGGCTACATTTTTGTCGTTGTTGTTGTTGTTGTTGTTGTTGCTGTGTCTTTGTATTTGCAAATAATGTCACTGTTCCTCCATGATAATACTGGTCCATATTTCAAATCTCCCTATCTTTTAGGCTTATTCATCTAACTGTTACGTGGTTACTTATGTGGTTCCTGCTTTCATATCCGGCTGTTCTGTATAATGCCATAGCCATTGTACCATGCCCTTCTACTCTCTTGGGCAAAAGTTTTCTTGAAGTGATGGTGCAGTCAGGCGCTATTTTTCTCTTTCCTCACTGGGCTATTTTCCCTGTTGGAGCCCTTATAGAATCTTGTTCATCCAATTAGGGTTTTATCTTTGCTAATAATAATAATAATAATAATAATAACAATTCCCCCTATTTGTATATTATATACATACGCAAGTTCCCTTACTCAGACTTGTGGTTCATTCCCATGTTCGAGGTTCATATTCCTACTTTTGGGTTCAAACTCTTTGGTCATTTTTAAGTTTATCTCGATTTTAATTCGTTTTCATACAGAAAAAATATATAATATGAATATAAAGGTGAGTTAGTGGAATCTCTCTCTCTCTCTCTCTCTCTCTCTCTCTCTCTCTCTCTCTCTCTCTCTCTCTCCTTATTGTGTCTTTTGTTCCTACTGTTGACCTTTTATTTGATGAAGTTATTATGGTTACTCACCCCACTCTTGACTCCTGTCTATTCTGTTTTGTCTTTTGTTTATTGTTTATTGTTCTGGTTTTCAAATTTCATTTGTTTGTTTCTATTCTTGCTTTTGGGTTCACATTACCATCCTTATTATTATTGTTATCATTATCATTGTCATTGTTTAAGTTATTGATATTGTTATTATCATCAGCTAAGTTACACCTCTGATTGAAAAGCAGGATGTTTTTAGAGCAAGGGCTCCAACAGAGAAAAATAGCCCAGTGAGCAAAGAAAATAAGGAAATATAAAAATATAATGATAAGTAATAAATAATTGATATAAAATATTCCAAGCTCAGTAACAACATTAAAATAGATTTTTCCTTTATATACTATAAACAGAGACTTATTTTTCCTGTTCAACATAAAAACATTCGCTGAAAGTTTGAATTTCTGAAGTTCAACTGCCTGATTAGGAAAATCTTTCCATAATCTGGTGACAGCTGGAATAAAACTAATAGAATACTGTGTAGTGCTGAGCCTATTTCTTCGTTTGTGGTTTGTATTTCAACTCTGGTACTTAGTTCAACCCTTGATTATTATTACATGGGTCTCCTCTCAGTAATCCAGCACACTCAGTTGTTAGGGAACACTCGGAATTATGTAAGTTCGTTTTACGTCGTGAGCATTTTAAGATAGTCGACTCCTATCCTTCAGTAAGTGACTTAAGAATCTTAGAATCTCTTCACATAGACTATTTTAGGCCTGACCTCAATTGTAATACACTACTGTCCCCCTTTTTGTAGTAGACTGATTTATGTATGTATTTTTAAAAATAATTCTTCACTTATTTTATGTAATCTTTAATTTAAAATTGTATTGTTTCCCTTTCTTTACTTCAGATAGCACCGATGATGACATTTGAAAATTCGAAACGTTTCAAACGTTTCTATGTTGTGACATTAGTGTTTTCTGTTTCTCCTCATATTTTCTCTTCTGAATATCCAGATGTAAAATAATTGAATAATTATTTACTTATTTTACGTAATTTTCAATTTGAAATGGTATTATTTCTTTTATTTTTACTTCAGGTATCACTGATGATTACATTTGAAATGTCGAAACGTTTCAAACGTTTGTATATGGGGACATTAGTGTTTTCTGTTTTTCTTAATATTCTCTCGTCTGAATATTCAGATGTTAATCGAAAAACTCTAAACCAATTTAGCATTGCATATCAAATCCCAGCCATTCCAGAGGTGCTGTAGTCTCCTTCATAACCGGCATTCCCGCTGTCGCAGAGGCGACCATCTGCGACAAATTTGATATTGATATAAATAATCGCTTAGTCATCACATTCACGGGCTTCCTGCAGGAGGGGGGGGAGTGGAGCGTGTAGGTAGACCCTCATTCCCTACACCCGATACCCCCCCACACCTTAACTTCACGGCAAAATAGACAAGGGAATACAATGTCTGTGATGCACTAATTGTACATTTTTTTTTTATTTTCTTACTAGTGTACGTGACCACTCAAATATGGCAGCTAAAATATTTAGATATGTACACAGATTCAATCCTGCCTACCCCCCTCCCCCTCCCCCTTTCCTAACTACAACACGAGAGTTGGGGTTTCGAGTGTATTCTCTGGGTACCCCCTCTCACCGGGGTATGACAACTTCCTCTCCCGCCTACTCGGGGGACAGGGAGACACCGAGCAGTTATACGTTTAGCAATGCCGCTCAGCGTACCTGTGTGTGTGCGTGAATATATATATATATATATATATATATATATATATATATATATATATATATATATATATATATATATATATTATATATATATATATATATTTATACATACATATATTTATATATATATATATATATATATATATATATATATATATATATATATATATATATATATATATATATATTTACTGTACATACATATAATCTCCTCCCATGCTTATTGCCCCAAAGGCCCTCGGTTAGATTTCGCCAGTCGTCTCCATTCATCATCTACTTCGCGCTTCATAGTCCTTAGCCATGTAGGCCTGGGTCTTCCAACTCTTCTATTTCCTTGTGAGGCCTAGCTGAACGTTTGACACAGTATATATATATATATATATTTATATCTATATATATATAATGTATATGTATATAATATATATATATATATATATATATATATATATATATATATAGATATAATGAGATATATATATATATATATATATATATATATATATATATATATATAAATATATATATATATATATATATATTTATATATATATATAAATATATATATATATATATATATATATATATATATATATATATATATTTATATATATATATATATAAATATATATATATATATATATATTATATATATATATATATAATATACAGTATATATTTATACATGCATATATATATATATAAATATATATATATATATATATATATATATATATATATGTATATATATATGTATATATAATATACAGTATATATATATATATATATATATATATATATATATATATATATATATATATATATATATATATATATATATATATCAAAGGAATATCTTCTTCACAAGGGGAGCGTTGGTGTGGGTACCTTATAACCTATATCAAACAATTCACAGCAATTTGAAGATATGTGACCTTGACTCGCCTAAATGGTCACACGTCAAGGTTAAAATATGCTCTAAAATTCCAATATAATATTCCCTTTACGAGTCTTAACCAATAAGCTTGGCTTGTTGTTGTGATATAAGCGTTGATTTCAAGCTTTTATTTACCCTTGCGGTGTTGTGATTTCACCGTCATGGTGTTGTGATGCTGGTGTTCTACCAGCTGAGGATCTTTGCATATCCTTCTCTTTGCGAGGGGGGGGAGGGTGAGTGTCGATAACTACCCTCCAAGGTAATTTCCCTTGTATTCCAACAATCCCCTTTTACTCTCCCTATTATTATTACTAGGGTATGCAACCCGTCAAAAATAATGACTAAATATTCCGATATATTATAATTATTATTATTATTATTATTAATATTATTATTAGCCAAGCTACAACCGTAGTGGGAAAAGCAAGATGCTATAAGCCCAAGGGCTCCAATAGGGAAAAATAGCCCAGTGAGAAAAGGAAATAAGGAAATAAATAAATGATGAGAATGAATTAACAATAAATTATTCTAAAAACAGTAACGACGTCAAAACAGATATGTCCTATATAAACTATTAACAACGTCAAAAACAGATATGTCACATATCAACTATAAAAAGACTGATGTCAGCCTGGTCAACGTAAGAGCAATTGCTCCAACTTTGAACTTTTGAATTTCTACTGATTCAACTACCCGATTAGGAAGATCATTCCACAACTTTGTAACAGCTGGAATAAAAATTCTAGAATACTATGTAGTATTGAGCCTCATGATGTAGAAGGCCTGGCTATTGGAATTAACTGCCTGCCTAGTATTACGAAAAGGATAGAATTGTCCAGGGAGATCTGGATGTAAAGGATGGTCAGAGTTATGAAAAATCTTATGCAATATGCATAATGAACTAATTGAACGACGGTGCCAAAGATTAATATATAGATCAGGAATAAGAAATTTAATAAACCGTAAGTTTCTGTCCAACAAATTAAGATGAGAATCAGCAGCTGTACACCAGACAGGAGAACAATACTCAAAACAAGGTGGAATGAAAGAATTAAAACACTTCTTCAGAATAGATTGATCACCGAAAATTTTGTAAGACTTTCTCAATAAGCCAATTTTTTGTGCAATTGAAGAAGACACAGAACTAATGTGTTTCTCGAAAGTAAATTTGGTGTCGAAAATCACACCTAAAATTTTAAAAGTCATACAAATTTAAAGGAGCACTATCACTACTGAGATCTGGATGTTGAGGAGCCACCGTCCTTGACCTACTTACAATCATACTTTGAGTTTTATTAGGATCCAACTTCTTACCCCATAATTTGCACCATGCACTAATTTTAGCTAAATCTCTATTAAGGGATTCACCAACCTCAGATCTACATTCAGGGGATGGGATTGATGCAAAGAGAGTAACATCATCTGCATATGCAACAAGCTTGCTTTTTAGGCCAAACCACATGTCATATGTATATAGTATGAAAAGTAATGGGCCAAGAACACTTCCCTGTGGAACACCGGATATCACATTCCTATACTCACTATGGTGCCCATCAACAACAACTCTTTGAGATCTATTACTTAAAAAATCAATGATGATGCTAAGAAACGACCCACGTACTCTCAACTGTTTGAGTTTGAAAACAAGGGCGCATGATTAACACGGTCAAAGGCAGTACTATAATCAAGGCCAATCATACGAACTTCCTGACCACAATCAAGGGATTTCTGTAAGAAGAGCATCACATGCTCCAAAGCCTTTATGAAAACCAAATTTCAAACTAGGGAGTAGATGATTACCTTCAGCAAACCTATTAAGACGTTTTGCCAGAAGACGTTCAAAAACTTTAGATAATATGGGAGTTATGGAAATTAGGCGGTAATCAGTGGGACTTGAGCTACCACAAACACATTTACATAGAGGAGTAACATTACCAATTCTCCAACAAGTGCTAAAAGCTCCTCTTCTTGCTAACTTGCGCAAATAACAGATAACAGATACAAGCAAACACACACAGCTTTAAAACCCTTCCCACTCCCTCTCCCTATCTCAAGTACAAGGCAGTTTAGGCAATTTGTGGGAGATTGTGGTTTCCGTGTGCACCTCTAGGGGTTTTGCGTCTCACCAAAGTAAGGCTACTTCCTCTTCCCCCTTGCACCATTACTGCTAGGAAATCAGATAATATTTAATAATCTAGTATTCAATCAATTTAACCCCCTTACCAGAGGCAATGTTGCTCAGGCGGTGACAGGATATATATATATATATATATATATATATATATATATATATATATATATATATATATATATATATATATATATAGCCAGGCACTCTCTCTCTCTCTCTCTCTCTCTCTCCCTCTCTCTCCTCTCTCTCTCTCTCTCTCTCTCTCTCTCTCTCTCTCATTAATGCATATCATCTTAAAAAATTATTAGTTGTACATTGTAAATGTACAAGACAACTTTTAAACTCTCTCTCTCTCTCTCTCTCTCTCTCTCTCTCTCTCTCTCTCTCTCTCTCTCTCTCTCTCTCTCTCTCTCTCTATATATATATATATATATGTACGAGACAACTTTTAAACTCTCTCTCTCTCTCTCCTCTCTCTCTCTCTCTCTCTCTCTCTCTCTCTCTCTCTCTCTCTCTCTCTCTCTCTCTCTCTCTCTCATTAATATATTTCCCGCTCAAAAATTATTAGGTGTATATTATAAATGTGCAAGACAACTTTAAAACTCTCTCTCTCTCTCTCTCTCTCTCTCTCTCTCTCTCTCTCTCTCTCTCTCTCTCTCTCTCTCTCTCTCTCTCTCTCTCTCTCTCTCTCTCTCTCGTATCAATACATATCCTGCTCAAAATTATTAGGTGTACATTGTAAAAGTACAAGACAACTTTAAACATTCTCTCTCTCTCTCTCTCTCTCCTCTCTCTCCTCTCTCTCTCTCTCTCTCTCTCTCTCTCTCTCTCTCTCTCTCTCCTCATTTCACGTTGTATATATTATTAAAGGCTAATCTGTTTAGCCTTGGTTATCAAATATTCATATCGGCATGATCCATAAAAAATGGGACTCCTACAATTCCCGACCATCAAGGCAACATTGGTTTACCTCATGTATACAAACCAACGTGGATTCTCGTATGTCGTTGCTAAAGAAATATTGTATTTGCTGTTCCCAGAGATTGGAGTAAGATGGATTTTTTCATTTTGCTTTTGTTATTGTTATTTTTATATCATGGCCTCATATAACTTGCTATTATTATTATTATTATTATTATTATTATTATTATTATTATTATTATTATTATTATTATTATTATTATTATTTTTATTATTATTATTGTTATTACTGACATCAATATTAGGGTTGGAAAGTGATTTTTTCTATTGATGTTGGTCATGTTTTGTTTATTATATACCATTGAGATTGTAGTTTTTCTAATAATAATATTAATAATGATAATAATAGTAATGAAAATAACAATAATAATAATAATAATAATAATAATAATAATAATAATAATAATAATAATAATAATATTAATAATATTAATAATAATAATAATAATAATAATAATAATAATAATAATAATAATAATAATAATAATAATAATGTTTTTTTCGGTTATAGTAGAACGCATTATGAATTTATTAGAAATGTCAAACCTATAGGTAGTATTATCTCCTCAATGATGATTATATCATCATCATCTCTTACGCCTATATACACAAAGGGCCTCGGTTAGATTGCGCCAGTCATCTCCATCGTGAGCTTTTTAATAATTACTTCTCCATTCATCCTTTCCTACTTCATGTTTCATAGTCCTCAACTATGTAGGCCTGGATTTTCCAACTCTTTCAGTCCTTTTTGGAGCCCAGTTCAATGTTTAACGAACCACTCTTTCTTTGGGGGTGCGAAGAGCATGCCAAAGCCATACACATCTACCCTTCATCATGATCTCATCCACATATGGCAATCGAGTAATCTCACTTATAGTTTCATTTCTAATCCTGTCCTGCCACTTAACTCTCAATATCCTTCTGAGCGCTTTTTTATTTTATTTTGTTTTTGTTATAC
>NC_090749.1:48402481-48417481 GCF_036898095.1 Palaemon carinicauda | reverse complement strand
ACCTCCTACATTATAAAAATGTGTAAATATCAACACGATTCCTGTACCCGTGCACTTACTAACACCACTTGTTCGCGATAGTGTTTATCCAAGTGTGTTTTTAGACCTTATAACACAAACAAACAAACAAACAAACAGAAACCTAACCGAGACGGAGAAACCCTTAATGAGAGAAACTACGGGGAAATGAAACCATTTTTCTTTTTTTTTCTGAAGCTACAAAAGTGCTCGGAAGTCTGCTGGTCCTAACCCTATTTAACCCCAGCGCCCAACCCAGAACCTCCCTATATGTTTTACTTTCCCTTAATGCTTCCTTTTAGTCCTAAGGGAGGGGGAGGGAAAAAAAGGGGTGGGGGGAGGAAAGCAAGGGGAGCTGGGAGGCAAATTTTCGGAATAAAAAGTAGTTTGTATCTTTCTTCCCTTATAATCTTTTCGAGTCTTTGTGGTAAAAGTTGTGGGATGAGTCTTGGGACATTAGACAGAGTTGCTAGTGACCATTTTTTGAGATCTTGAAGTGGAACTGCCAGAAGCCTCTTTTGGTCTCTTTCTTGAAACGTTGCTTCTTTTGGTGTCTTTCTGGAAACGTTGCTTCTTTTGGTGTCTTTCTGGAAACGTTGCTTCTTTTGGTCTCTTTCTGAAAACGTTGCTTGTTTTGGTCTCTTTCTGGAAACGTTGCTTCTTTTGGTGTCTTTCTGGAAAAGTTGCCTATTTTTGGTCTCTTTCTGGAAAGGTTGCGTCTCCTGGTCTTTTTCTGGAAAAGTAGACTCTTTGGTCTCTTTCTGGAAAAGTTGCCTATTTTTAGTCTTTTTCTGGAAAAGTTGCGTCCTTTGGTCTCTTTCTGGAATAGTTGCGTCTTTTGGTCTTTATCTGGAAAAGTAGCCTCTTTGGGTCTCTCTGGAAAAGTTGCCTTGCTTTGGTCTCTTTCTGGAAAAGTTGCCTCTTTTGTTCTCTTTCCGGAAAAGTTGCTTCTTTTGATCTCTTTCTGGACAAGTTGCCTATCTTTGGTCTCTTTCTGGAAATGTTGCCTCTTTTGGTCTCTTTCTGGAAAAGTTACATCTTTTTGGTCTCTTTCTAGAAAAGTTGCCTCTTTTGGTCTCTTTCTGAAAGAATTGTTTTTGGGTCTTTTTGGGGAAAAGTTGCTTCCTTTGGTCTTTTTCTGGAACAATTGTGTCATTGGGTCTCCTTATAGAAAAGTTGCCTCTTTTGGTCTCTCTCTGGAAAAATTGCCGATTACAATTTTTGAGGTCTCTTTTAACGTTTTTCTGGCAAATTTGCCAAATGTTCCTTCGCAATTTCTTGGAGAAGATCTGCCAAAGGCGTCTCTTGGTATCTCTGGCAAAGTTGCCAAATAAATTTTTTAGTATGCAATATGAAATAGCTAGAGACCTCTTAGTCTCTTTTTGGCAAATTTGCCGAATGTCCCTGTTTAATCCTTTGGAGAGGATCTACCAATAGCATCTCCTGGTGTCTCTTGCAAAGTTACGGAATACATTTTTTTTACTCGGAGTGAAATAGCCTGAGAACTCTTTCGTTGTCTTTATAGTAAAGTTGCCGAATGTCTCTTTTCAATTTCTTGGTGAAGAACTGCCAGATACCTTTTTTGGTGTCTTTCTGGAAAAGTTGCTAATTATCCCTTTTAATTTCTTAGAGAAAAAACGGTTGTGGCCTCTCTTAGTGCATCTGACAACGTTGCCAAACACCCCTTTTTGAATCCTTAGATTGGAAATGCCAGAGCCTCTCATGGTGTCTGGCAAAGTTGCCAATTAAATTTTTTCAGTATCCCGAGAGAAACATTCTAAGGCCTCTTTTGTTGTCTTTCAGGTAAAGTTGAATACTTCTTTGTGAATGCTTGGAGTAGAATAGCCTGATGCTTCTTTTAACGTGATCCTGGTAAATTTCCCATAGGTTTCTTTTCAAGACCTTGGAAGAGAATTTGCAAAGGTCTCTTTTTGTCTCTTCTAGTCATTCAGACAGTGTTACCAGCGATCTTTTTTAAAGTTATTGCAGCAATATTGCCAGAGACATCTTTTAAACCTTTCAGGAAATATTCATTGCAGGAGGTCTGAAATCTCTGATTGTTCTTATTTATTACACTCATTACTTTGCATTACTTTCCCTATGCCTACACATACACCGAATAGTCTGGCCTATTCTTTACAGATTTTCTTATGTCCGCTTACACCTGACAACACTGAGATTACCAAACAATCCTTCTTTGTTCAATGGGTTAACTACTTTACTGTAATTATTCAGTGGCTACTTTCCCCTTCGTAAGGTTAGAAGAGATTTTAGCTCTGGTCAGCAGCTCTTCTAGGAGGACACTCAAAAATCAAACCATTGTTCTCTAGTCTTGGGTAGTGCTATAGCCTTTGTACCATGGTCTCTCACTGTCTTGGGTTAGAGTTCACTTACTTCAGGGTACACTCGGGCACACTATTCTATTTTCTTTCTCTTCCTCTTGTTTTTTAATTTTGTTTTATAATTTCTATAGGCACTATTTATTTCAATGTTGTTTCTATCCTTAAAATATTTCGTTTTTCCTCATTTCCTTTCCTCACTGGGCTATTTTTCCTGTTGGGGATCGTGGCCTTATAGCATCCTGCTTTTCCAACTAAGGTAATAGCTTTGCTAATAATAATAATAATAATAATAATAATAATAATAATAATAATAATAATAATAATAATAATAATATCTTTGGTTTCAATATCCATCCTTACTTTATATTTCCTCCAATTTTCACTTAACTTCCTCCTCTTGCAATCCCTTTCACTACTTCTTTTTTTATCTTAAGGGTGTAGAATACAGCTTCTATTCTGATTCCAGTATTCTGATTCCAGGATGCACCTGTTATCAACTAATGGGTGAGAATCCCTTGAAAAATACAGATCTCGGAATCTAAACCATAGAAGAAAAAAAAATACTCCTGATTAGTATGGAAGCATTGATTAAAAAGGAACTATTCACCTATGGGCACCGTTCTAAATTGAGAAGGGATATAAAAGTCCAATAGCAGCCTTACAGAAACCCTTAGAACAAGGGTTAGACCTTAGTCCTTTTATGTCTCTTTACATCAAAGGAATCGGATCGTCAACAAAATTGGAGTTTCCAAAAACCACTTCAAAAAAATTCTTTGCTGAATATAGAATGTTGGGGGGTAGTGTAAGACTCGTATGAAAGTTGTTAAGAATTAAAGTTTTTCTTCCTCTTTTGATTCATTCTAAGACAAGAGTTTATCTTCTTTCAGGTACTGAAAAGGGGAAAGTTTGCAGGGGGAAAAACCTATGCACAGAAATTGTTTTTGATGCTGACTCAGTGTATATATATATATATATATATATATATATATATATATATATATATATATATATATATATATATATATATATATATGAATAAATATATATATATATATATATATATATATATATATATATATATATATATATATATATATATATATGAATATATATATATATATATATATATATATATATATATATATATATATATATATATATATATATATATATAAATCATACATATAGCAAGGCACTTTCCCCAATTTTTGGGGGTAGCCGTCTTCAAACAAATGAAAAAAAAAGCAGACCTCTCCTCACTACGTTCCTCCCAGCCTGACAAGGGACTCAACCGAGTTCGGTATATATATATATATATATATATATATATATATATATATATATATATATATATATATATATATATATATATATATATATATATATATATATATATATATATATATGTATACACACACACACACACACATATATATATATATATATATATATATATATATATATATATATATATATATATATATATATATATATATATATATATATATTCTGCGAGAGAACTAATTCATTTTAAAGTTCTAGGAAAAAAAAAAACGCAACAGGAATCTTTAGTGTATTTATTCAAAGTAATACTAGTGAAGCATTAGTTAAGAATAATAGCCTATTCATATTGAATCTGAAGATGCAAATAGCCATTGATAAAATGTTTAAAGGCTGCTCATGAATGGCAAAGTCAACGGACAGTGACATTGCCCTATCAAGCAGGACAATACCCTAAAGACTTACCATATATACTTTTCATCAGCGCAAAATCCCCTTCTCCACCTAAGCTAAGACCAAGGAGGGCCAGGCAATAGCTGCTGATGACTCTGCAGATATACCTAAAGGCTCCACCAAACCCGCCATCTTTAGCTCACAAGGATGGTAAGGTTGCACGACCAAAGAAACTAACGAGTTTGAGCAAGACTCGATCCCCAGTCTGGCGTTCACCTGTTAGGGATGTTACCGCATCAGCCACCTCAAGCAGATACTATGATATTAACTTGTCATTTAACATTTATATGCACAAATTAGGGCTTATCAAATTCTCTCTCTCTCTCTCTCTCTCTCTCTCTCTCTCTCTCTCTCTCTCTCTCTCTCTCTCTCTCTCTCTCTCTCTCTCCTGTCGTGTTCGAATGCAGAAGCTAATCCCAACCAACTCTAATTGTATTTAAGACGAATTTCAGGCAGCCCTTCTTCCCACCCGCCATCTTGGTTTGCCCAATTAGCAAGATTACATTCCCCTCACAAGTAATAGATTTAGTCATGGAAATGGAAAAGTAAATAAAATTTAATCTCTCTCTCTCTCTCTCTCTCTCTCTCACACACACACAGACACAACCACAAATACATATACAACGACAACAACAAAATAAGCAACTGTTTTAAGTCCTTATTCATGCCTGGTGTTTTGCCAGTTTCCATCACCACATTGCCCCTAGCGGATCGGTGATGGTGGGAGACTTTTGTCTGATCGATCACAGCAAACTAACCTAGTACAGCTTTGCCGATCATGGCGATGACCAAATAATTTTCACCACGCTAAGGTATCAACGAAGAAAGGGACACACACACACATGTATATATATATATATATATATATATATATATATATATATATATATATATATATATATATTTCTAAAAAAAAGACTGGGATCAGAGAGGTATAGGTCTATAACATAGCCATATTCGTAAATTCCCAAATCTAAAAGCAAATCAATGATATACTATATGTTACAAAAAAATAAGAGGAAAACTTATATGAAAACACCAGAGAGAGAGAGAGAGAGAGAGAGAGAGAGAGAGAGAGAGAGAGAGAGAGAGAGAGAGAGAGAGAGAGACTCAAATGTATAAAATGTAATATGTAGAAAGCATGAAGGGATAACGTCTACTCGTTAAGGAAACTATGGAGGAAAGTGTACAGTTTATAGGCCTACAAGCAATTTAGAAGACTTTAACGCCCTCTAAAAGCAACTCATTAATTTAGTGATACCTTTACTTGTCAAAATAAATATTTCAAATATTCTTTATTTATTTATTCGTTATCTCTAGAACTGTCTAATCTCCTGATCATGGGATTAGATAATTAGGCCTACATGTAGGATGTAGCAGGGAAACCACGTATAGACTCGAGGGAGGATACTTTGAATATTGTCATAACTATGGCCTCTTTCAATTACTGTATGAAAGGCATACATCTCAAATGAAGGAAAGGGTTATTCAGTAATGTTCCCATCCGTTTTATACATTAGATGAATCAGAAACGGTTTACACTGATTCGTTTATAAGTGTAAATATAGGTAACATTCGTGTATGTGCATTATACTTTTAACATATTTGCATCTTTATCCTCTTCAACAAACCAATATAACCGATAACTTCTCGAACTTCCACTGCATCTATTATATTCAATAACCGTTGACAAACTTCTGTGAAGTTAGAAACCACTTTGGTGTCTGTTACGCCCTTCTAGCACAGAGACTAAATAGGTGGTAATTCCCCTTAAAGTGGAAACTTCAAGACATATTTTTGTTTTGAACTGTTAGTTGTATGAATACCAACCTCGCATCTACAACTACAACCAAACTATAACTACAACCAAACTATAACTACAACCAAACTATAACTACAGCTAAACTGTCAAATTATTTGACGGTTTGACGTTCGCCCTACACGCTCAAACTTCTCATGAAATTTTCATTTTGCTCCCGAGTGTCATCATGGATGCATATACAGCGTTGGCTCTTGGCTTAGCGTTGAAGAGCTCACAGAAACGAAAGAGACGAAAATGGGCCCAGCAATGGTATATGTGTCGTGAACGATTTGGTCATGCTCCTTTATTAAATGAACTATGAATTAGTGAACCTGATGTTTTCAAGAACTTTCTTCGCATGAACGGAGAATCATTTGACGAACTATTAGATCTTGTGAGACCATATATCACCAAAGAAAACACAGTTATGCGTTGTGCGATATCACCATTTGAAAGACTCTCAATAACACTAATTGCACAAATATTTTTGCAATGAATTCTGCACTTCGTTGTACTGAAATACACGGATAAATTCACTCCAGAAGTTTGTAAAGTTAGAATCTATAACTGAATGGGATATGCATTTTGTTATATTATTTTCAATTAAAAAGCACATTCATGAGGATACACACATACCATATATATATATATATATATATATATATATATATATATATATATATATATATATATATATATATATATATATATATATATAAGTAAATAATTATGTATATATAAATATTTACAAAAGCAAATATTTACTTTTATAAATACATATGATTATATAATCTATAATTACGCATAACCACACACACACACACACACACACACACACACATATATATATATATATATATATATATATATATATATATATATATATATATATATATATATATATATATATATATATATATACATATATATATATATATATATATATATATATATATATATATATATATATATATATATATATATATATATATATATATATATATAACTATCATTATTATTATTACTTGCTAAGCTACAATCATAGTTGGAAAAGGAGGATGCTATAAGCCCAGGGGCTCCAACAGGAAAAATAGCCAAGTAAAGCGGCCCACACACTCAAAATTTTGGTCAAATTTTTTAATGTTCCAAAGTTGTGGTAAACTTCTATAAACATCAATAAGCTCAAGAAGAAATTTCTTTTCATGTTTTGTTGGAGCCTGATGATGATGAGCCGCGCACATCCTCCTCAGATTATGTCTAATCGCTAACAAATTTGCGCAAATTATTGCTAGGTACCACACACGCACAAATTATTTGACGTTGGCTAGAAAAATATCTACTGAAATCAGATCAGTAAAAAATTTGACATCAAACCTTTTTGGCCATCATATTACGCCACGCACGATCAAATTCATGTCAAATAATTTGACATAAAAAAAAAATCGACTAAAAACTTGAGCGTGTGTGGGCCGCTTAACATTACTGGCGTGGTGTAGAAGTTGAGTGTTGGGCGCCTTGTTAGAAAGCTAGTAACGTCTTGTTGAATGCAGCTTACATACCACGCCACCGAGGAAAAAAAAAAGATACGGGGAAATAGGTATATTATACATAACTCTCGCCATTATTCGCGATATAGTATTGTTATATTAATGAAAATGTCACATTTGAAGACACCTGTTAACTAAACTTCTATTCAATAACTTGAAAGCACCGATACCCAATCTATATATTATCATGTGAGTCTCAAGTACAATTTACTGTTGACTGAAATGCTTTTAAGATATTCCGTACAAAGCATCGTTCAATAGTAAAACTGGACCGTTTTTAGATCAGTTTTGAAGCACTCTTAAACAAAAATGTCACCAACACAACCCTGAACTCTATATTCGGAGCATATCCATGCGCAATCGTCAAAGTAACCTCATGGTACAAAACCTTAAAGCAACATTATAAAGTTAGTAAAGAATGGCCAACACAATTACCTAAATCTGCTTAAAAATAGCCCCATTAAAGATAATCAAATGGCCCTAGAGGCATCCCACGCTGTAGTGTACAATCCCCCGAAAACTATCTATCGGCCTAAAAGCCGAACCACCTAACTTTTGATTGCGTAATTAAAGTGATTTTACTGGCCCATTTCGATCTGGTTTATGGCTATGAATACATAACGAAGGCCGAAGGGGTATTTTTAGGCAAAAGCGATCTATTCTAGCAAAGAGAAGTTAACGGAAAAAAAGAAAAAAAAATAAGAAAGGGTAAAATGATTGTTGATAGGTTACGTCCATACCATAATATGGCGGACTCGGTGAGACGTCAGGAGCTACATATCATAGATTTAATTTAGAAATTAGAGGGGAAAGATACATTTCTGCGGAGTAATTACTAACTTAGGGCTGAGGAAATGTTGTATAAGTTTACTTATGGCTAGTATTTGTTGTGGGGTTAAACCAGAAATAATCAATTATTAAAAATTACAGATTGGCAACGGTTTAGAACACCCGTTGAACTTCGGTTGTTCTAAACGGATGATTGAAACTCGAAAGAGGAAGTGATAAATCACTTAGTTGTAATGACGCCTCCTTGGCGTTAAGACGTCTCTCTGTAGTCTTTATAATTTGTGCTGTTATCTTTGCGTGTTTACTACTTCGTTAAGTGAAAATTATAATATCATGAGGATAATCAAGATCATTTAACAAGATGAAACGGTAATGGTTTTTGCTGGAATGGCAAATCAAGGTACGTTTAGGTCTAACCAAACCTGAAATTTATTTGAGAGAGAGAGAGAGAGAGAGAGAGAGAGAGAGAGAGAGAGAGAGAGAGAGAGAGAGAGAGAGTGTTGTTATTTCCGTTGTTGCTCTAGAACGGCCAAACGGAATTTGGTGATTTGAAGAAAATGTGTGTAAAAAAAATTAATGGTTTTCTCGACAAATCTGTTATACATAAAGTGTTAGCTGTTCTATCAATTCTGTTTGGGGGGGTGGGGCAGGGGGTGTTAATGCCACTAGTACACCCCACGTTGTGCTCTGTAGGCGTTATTAAAGTGTTTTTCCTTCATTCCTTCGTCGCCACAGCTAATTTCGTTTCAACTTTTTTCTTCTATTTTACTTTTGATCCAATTTTATAAATTTAGTTATTTTTTGTTTATGTTATTTATAGTTGTTGTTCTGAATAGATTTTATCAATGAAAGAAAACTAAAAATGCGTAACATATCATAGGCCTACTCGTTCGTGTGTCTTCACTTATATATAGCATGCAATACCAAAATTATAATTAGGTTTCATTGTAGTTTATTCCATCTCAATGTAACCTAGGATTCCATCTACTTTTTCTTATAGGAAAAATTACGCTCCCTCCGAAAATAACACTCGTTCCCGTCGCAAATTAATAGTTTCAGAAATATATATACATTATGGAATAATATACAAAATTACCCAATTAGGTTTCCAATGATAGGTCTACGTTGGGTCCTTTCAAAGGTGAAACGAATATTTATGATTATAAAGAAATTGCTACATTCCTCTTCCAGTTCTGCCATCGAACCCGGTTTTAAGGCCGATTCACACGACCCGTTTCCTTTCCGACAGGCTGGGTGGTGGCTAACCGCCGTCGAAATGTTGTACATTCACACGAGGCGTTCCGTATCCGTTTACCAGCGCGCGGTTTTCATTGTTTACTTAAACTCCTGTCATGCGAAGACCGAGTAAATTACGATAATTTTGACACAATAAGATGTTGGTTGGTAACTGTGTTGATAAAATAAGTTATGCATCTTTATTATACTCTATGCACCATGGCAAGAAAATTAAAATTGCGATAAACTCACCTGTTTTATTTAATGCCTCTCCAGTCATTTTCCATATCTTTTATTTATGTAAATTATTTCTATACATCTTGTTTGCCATGTCAAACATCTCTTCATACCCTTGAAAAAGTTCAATTAACCTCTAATACATGGTGTCAACAACAAACTAACTAACTTTTATGACTATACTATGAGGAAAAGTCGGGGTTGTAGGCCACTAAACGAACGGGTACAATACAGGTCCTCGTTCACACAAAATATCATCTACCCGTTGGTTGGGACGGATGGCTAACGTCCGTCAAACCGGTCGAGGTTTCTTGGGAAGGAAGCCGAGCCGATTCGGACGGCTGACGTCCGAGGGCCGCCGTCTGCCTGACGGGTCGTGTTGAACAGTTGCATTTGAATACACGTAAGAAACCTTGACGCCGCTTAACCGCCGGCGAGCCTGTCGGAAAGAAAACGGGTCGTGTGAATCGGCCTTTACTCTGTTGTGAAACGGCACACATACAGTACACACACACACACACACACACACACACACACACACACGGCAGCCTTTAACTTTAGACCAGCAGCGCCAAGTTGCCAACTTTCAAATTCGATTTATTGAATAGTCTCTCTCTCTCTCTCTCTCTCTCTCTCTCTCTCTCTCTCTCTCTCTCTCTCTCTCTCTCTCTCTCTCTCAAACGAAAGCCAATATGGTGACATCAACGTCATTTGAAACATTTTCGGTGACAACTGTTAAAGACGTTAAGTTTAAAATCGGGAGAATTCTGATTTTAACTTTCATATTGGCTTTGATGCGCAAAGTAGGTTAATGTGGCTTTGATTATTATTGATAAATTTATCTATATTTCGTTTGTTTATGAAATACAATGTATTTGACATCAAACTATTCCACTGGAGGACAACAGCGTCAGACACGTCCTTCCACTCGGGTCTGATCATGGTCTTGCTATGCCTGTCTATACCCGAAAATTTTCTTAATTCGTCAATCCTTTGTCTTCTCTCCCTTCTCCTGTTATTATTATTATTATTACTATTATTACTATCCAAGCTACAACCCTAGTTGGAAAAGCAAGATGCTCTAAGCCCAGGGGCTCCAACAGGGAAAAATAGCCCAGTGAGGAAAGGAAATAAATAAATGAAGAGAACAAATTAACAATAAATCATTCTAAAATAACTAACAACGTCAAAACAGACATGTCATATATAAACTATTAACAACAACAAAAACAAATATGTCATGAATAAACTATAAAAAGACTCATGTCCGCCTGGTCAACAAAAAAGCATTTGCTCCAACTTTGAACTTTTGAAGTTCTACTGATTCAACCACCCGATTAGGAAGATATTCCACAACTTGGTCACAGCTGGAATAAAACTTCTAGAGTACTGCGTAGTATTGAGCCTCGTGATGGAGAAGGCCTGGCTATTAGAATTAACTGCCTGCCTAGTATTACGAACAGGATATAATTGTCCTGGGAGATCTGAATGTAAAGGATGGTCAGAGTTATGAAAAATCTTATGCAACATGCATAATGAACTAATTGAACGACGGTGCCAGAGATTAATATCTAGATCAGGAATAAGAAATCTAATAGACCGTAAGTTTCTGTCCAACAAATTAAGATGAGAATCAGCAGCTGAACACCAGACAGGAGAACAATACTCAAAACAAGGTAGAATGAAAGAATTAAAACACTTCTTCAGAATAGATTGATCACCGAAAATCTTGAAAGACTTTCTCAATAAGCCTTATATGTTTCTCAAAAGTAAATTTACTGTCGAGAATCACACCTAAAATTTTGAAAGAGTCATACATATTTAAAGAAACATTATCAATACTGAGATCCGGATGTTGAGGAGCCACCGTCCTTGACCTACTTACAATCATACTTTTGAGTTTTGTTAGGATTCAACTTCATACCCCATAATTTGCACCATGCACTAATTCTAGCTAAATCTCTATTAAGGGATTCACCAACCCTAGATCTACATTCAGGGGATGGAATTGATGCAAAGAGAGTAGCATCATCTGCATATGCAACAAGCTTGTTTTCTAAGCCAAACCACATGTCATGTGTATATAGTATGAAAAGTAATGGGCCAAGAACACTACCCAGTGGAACACCGGATATCACATTCCTATAATCACTATGGTGCCCACCAACAATAACTCTTTCAGATCTATTACTTAAAAAATCAATAATAATGCTAAGAAACGACCCACCCACTCCAAACTGTTTCAGTTTGGACCCATTATTTTATTCTTAATATCCATCTATTGGCTGACATTTTCACTACATGCCTTACCCATATCCATTTCTTTTTCTAATAAGTTTTTAGAATATATCCTCTACTTTAGTTTGTTCTCGTATCAATGTTGCTCTTTCCCTGTCTCCTAGTTATTCCCATCATTATATATTTTTCTTTTGTTATTTGAGTTGTAACTAGCTTATATTCCAAGACTTTATAAAGCCTCCAAGGTTCTGATATATATATATATATATATATATATATATATATATATATATATATATATATATATATATATATATATATATATATATATATATATATATATATATATATAGCCCTACACTTATTCATAATCATATTTGGGTTTATGCGTTTTAAAAATTCATGCAGCAAATTGTAATTGTCAACTTAGCTGTTTGGTAATTTAAGTTAGTAAATTGAATACTAGATTAGTGCTTTTATTACTCTAATTAAATATACATTTATTAATGAACTCTTCTCTGTCAGCCATGATTTTAGAGAAATATTATTTGTGTAGCAGTTGCTTATGCCAAAATTTTATGCCCTCCACATTCTAATATCGTGTTCTGCAATTTCTGTTTGTTAAGACCTACTCACAAACTTTGACAAATATGTTTTTAAAGGTATGGTTAAGGATGCTTTTTATTCTTCTAACCTTTTTTTTATATATTCTTTTTAGTCATTTGAGGAGTTCAGTTAACATTAGATAATACGGTGGCTGTGCCATACTGGTTTCAACGGGCCACTGTAGTCTTTAGCAATTTTATTGTTTGGTACCGAAAATTGTTTACAATCTTTGCTACAGAATTAATTGTGTTGGTTGTTCTGGATGTTCAACATGTAAATATCGAGATATTTTTTATATATAGACACAGACACTATTAATATGTGCGCAGAGAGAGAGAGAGAGAGAGAGAGAGAGAGAGAGAGAGAGAGAGAGAGAAATATTTGTCTTATCTTGGAACGGCCAATCAGGATTTACGTTAAGGGCTGCTTTTCCGGTCCTATACAGCAGGAGATCCCTACTCTCTACAGGACCTCCGCATTCTTTTTATCATGTTCCTTCGATATCATTCAACATTTCACACCACATATTGCTTGTTTATTGTCAAATCTACAATATCGAAGCACTTACAGAATAAAAAAAAATCTTCAGTTTCCTCTTGAAAGTCTTACCAATATCTTCAATGTTTCGAATGTCTAGTGGGAGCTTATTGTATAGTTTCGGGGCCGCATATTTATAGGCACTAGAGACTACAGTAGACATATCTCTAGGTTCTAATAATTTGAAACCATCTGTAACTATTCTCATGTCAACATGATTTGTCGGCTGCACAATATGTAGCAGTTCTCTTATATATCCTCTACGTCCGGTTCTGATAACTTGGTGTATTGTAGATATTCTAAACTCAATTCTCGCTTTGACATCCAGTGACTGAAAGAAATTGGTATAAAGTAGATATGGATTTCATGAAGAATCGGTTATAAAGTTTGAGCCATTTTATCAATTACGGTAACATGATTGTGGTTAAAGTCGCTACTAGGCCTACGCCCTATGTTTTGCCCTGTAAGCGTTAATAAGGTATTTTTACTACATTTATTTTCCACCCCTAAAGCTAATTTTGTTCAAGTTTTTATAATTTTTCTGATTAGATTTGATGAATGATTGAAAACTGAAAATGTATAAGTTAGGGGTTGCCAGATTAGAATATTAGAAATCCGGAACGCCTGAAATTTTAACCCTATACAGTATATAGATTTATACCTCCATACACAACTACTATGAGATTCAGGGCCTCTGTAACACGGTTTTTTCGCAATAACTTTTTTTCTATGAATTTCATAAATATAACGCTTATTCAGAATGCACATTATATCTACACATAAATTTTGACTATATTCTGCATTACGTAGGTTGAATAAATTTGGTACTTTATTAAGTAAAAGTGACGATTTTTGAAGACGGGCCAACTTACTCAGAGAAAAGGTTTCGAACACACTTGTTACGTAACTTATGACGGCATTTCTTCCTTCTTTCTCGATCGATGATTGGCTATACGTAACGAAGGCTATACCTCTGCCAACAATGACACAAAAGTTTAAATAAAAGCAAAGCAGTACACCTTTATGAACTCTGAAACCTCTCTACTGATAATTGTCATACTGAACAAACCAACAAAATATGTTAATAAATACAAAAACACTTAGATTATTAGTCTAACTCCCAAAATAAGTTTCCTAAAAAAATTAGTCTACTTTATAGGTCACAGTCAGATTGACAAGGTGTAGGGAATAGTTGGTAATTTTCTAAAACGTAGTAGACAAGCTTGATTTGATGACTGCTATATCCAATGTCAAGCAATTTTTATTTATTGTCTATCTACCTACATATTTATTGAAAAAAAAAGCCGGTACCGTATTTTGGCTTTAAATAATTATCGTCAGAATGATGACTTCATGAGGCTCCACCCACTTTGGCCTCGTTATAATTCAGGATAACACTGAAGGCTATCATGGGCATTGTTGGATTATAAAATTTAAATTCTGGCTATAAAAACTCAATTCTCGAATAGTTGTAAGAAGTGCTAAATGATCCTCAAGGATCCCAGCAGTTGGCCTAAACGTTTAACTCATGGATACTACTGTTGCAGCATTACTGCTACAGTAGTATTACAACGCTAGCACAGATACCCCACCCACATTTATGTATCGTTCCGCCATTCATAAAGTCTTTGTCATGTTTTTTCACTGTGCAATAAGCCATGGCCTCCTCAGAAATTAAGTTTAACATTAGATGATAGGTTATTTCATTAAGCTGACAAATTATGGCTACGGGGTATGTTATTGCCGATGTTGAAGCTAAAGATAAAGTATGGTATCATTCCTTCATTGCATTATCATCTTTACTACTATTTGTTTGGCTACATGTAGTAATTATTTTAAAGGATAAATGAATTATGTTCACTTTACTTCTATAAATTCCTATTAGATGTACAAATAAAACTCCTAAAAACTATTC
>NC_090749.1:48392481-48394981 GCF_036898095.1 Palaemon carinicauda | reverse complement strand
ATGATTAATAGGATTAAGGATAAAACAGAGAATGCAATCTTGGAAGTACAGGGTGGTTTTAGAAGAGGTAGGGGTTGTATGAATCAGATTTTTACAGTTAGGCAGATATGCGAGAAATATTTAGCAAAAGGTAAGGAGGTGTATGTTGCGTTTATGGATCTGGAGAAAGCATATGATAGAGTTGATAGGGAAGCAATGTGGAATGTGATGAGGTTATATGGAGTTGGTGGAAGGTTGTTGCAAGCAGTGAAAAGTTTCTACAAAGGTAGTAAAGCATATGTTAGAATAGGAAATGAAGTGAGCGATTGGTTTCCGGTGAGAGTGGGGCTGAGACAAGGATGTGTGATGTCGCCGTGGTTGTTTAACTTGTATGTTGATGGAGTGGTGAGAGAGGTGAGATGCTCGAGTGCTTGGACGAGGATCAAAACTGGTAGGCGAGAATGATCATGAATGGGAGGTAAATCAGTTGTTGTTTGCGGATGATACTGTACTGGTAGCAGACACAGAAGAGAAGCTTGACCGACTAGTGACAGAATTTGGAAGGGTGTGTGAGAGAAGGAAGTGAGAGTTATGTGGGTAAGAGTAAGGTTATGAGATGTACGAGAAGGGAAGGTGGTTGCAAGGTGAATGTCATGTTGAATGGAGAGTTACTTGAGGAGGTGGATCAGTTTAAGTACTTGGGTCTGTTGTTGCAGCAAATTGTGGAGTGGAAGCAGATGTACATCAGAGAGTGAATGAAGGTTGCAAAGTGTTGGGGGCAGTTAAGGGAGTAGTAAAAAATAGAGGGTTGGGCATGAATGTAAAGAGAGTTCTATATGAGAAAGTGATTGTACCAACTGTGATGTATGGATCGGAGTTGTGGGGAATGAAAGTGATGGAGAGACAGAATTGAATGTGTTTGAGATGAAGTGTCTAAGGAGTATGGCTGGTGTATCTCGAGTAGATAGGGTTAGGAATGACGTGGTGAGGGTGAGAATGGGTGTAAGAAATGAGTTAGCTGGCTAGAGTGGGTATGAATGTGTTGAGGTGGTTTGGCCATGTTGAGAGAATGGAAAATGGCTGTCTGCTAAAGAAGGTGATGAATGCAAGAGTTGATGGGAGAAGTACAAGAGGAAGGCCAAGGTTTGGGTGGATGAATGGTGTGAAGAAAGCTCTGGGGTGATAGGAGGATAGATGTGAGAGAGGCAAGAGAGTGTGCTAGAAATAGGAATGAATGGCGAGTGATAGTGACGCAGGTTCCAGTAGGCCCTGCTGCTTCCTCCGGTGCCTTAGATGACCGCGGAGGTAGCAGCAGTAGGGGGATTCAGCATTATGAAGCTTCATCTGTGGTGGATAATGTGGGAGGTTGGGCTGTGGCACCCTAGCAGTACCAGCTGAACTCGGCTGAGTCCCTGGTTAGGCTGGAGGAACGTAGAGAGTAGAGGTCCCCTTTTTGTTTTGTTTCTTTGTTGATGTCGGATACCCCCCAAAATTGGGGGAAGTGCCTTTGGTATATGTATGTATGTATATATGTATACATACTGTATATATATATATATATATATATATATATATATATATATATATTATATTATATATATATATATATATATATATATATATATATATATATATATATATATATATATATATATATATATATATATATATATATATATGAGAGAGAGAGAGAGAGGAGAGAGAGAGAGAGAGAGAGAGAGAGAGAGAGAGAGAGAGAGAGAGAAAAAATGTTGATCCCTTTTGTGTAGGCGTATGAATGTGACAGTAGCATTAAAGTTCCTTTTTTATCGTAGGGACTTCCTTCCTTTTGGGAAAGTTTGTAATTTTTTTTACAGTCATAGGCCTACCCAGAGATGAATAGGGTTAGTCAGGGGCAATGGCGAAAGAAAAATACGGCTTCTATGAAAGGCTGAGGGGATCGAATGAATAGGAACTAAGAGTGTGGCCTAATTGTTTTATGGGATATAAAGTCTTTTGTACTATGAGGTCAGATAGAGAAATGCTGTCATCGTGAATGCAGTCCTTGGTTGGTGGAATGAGCATTTTGTAGATATTTGGATGTGGAAGATAGAAGAGAGGTAAAGCAAGAACTGAAGTTCCTAGTTTAAGGTTGAGGATCTACTCTGGAAGTGAGGAAAGACATCAACAATTGATGAGGTTACAAGTGAGATGCTGCAGTGTGTTTGTGATTGAGTGGCTGACTAGGGTTTTTATGGTATGTTAGGGAAGGGAAAGTTGCCAAAAGAATGAATGACCTCTAATTGTGTCGTTCTAGGAAGTTGAAGGTGATTAATATATCAGCACTGAAATTACCAAACAATTCTTCTCTCAAGAGTTTAACTACTACACTGTGATAGTTCAGTGGCTACTTTCCTCTTGGCAAGGTAAATAGATTTCTTAGCTATAGTAAGCAGCTCTTTTAGGAGAAATGCACTCCAGAATGAAACCATTATTTTCTAGTCTTTGGTAGTGCCATAGCCTCTGTACCATGGTCTTCACA
>NC_090749.1:48390391-48391981 GCF_036898095.1 Palaemon carinicauda | reverse complement strand
CTCTTTATTTCCTTATGTTTACTACCAAGTCCCTCTCCTCATGTGTTGTCCAACCAAACAGCAAAACAGCAGCCATGGAGCGCTGCCCGAAGCAGATATCATTATGACGTTGGAGAATACAGCCAATGGCTTCCATGAAGAGCAAATATGTAAACAAACCATTGATCATGTCACGTTCATGCCGTCAGATGACAACCACCACAGGAGATTCTACCCACCAAGATTAGGTACGAAGTTTATTGCGCGCACAAATGGTGTATTATTTTTTATTTTTATTTTTTACATGGTTCGTAATCTCCCTTTAAGTATTTTATATTCTGTACTTAACATTTACTAAGAACCACGAAACTTGAGAAAAAAAGTAGCAGAAATGAAGCCTATATGGACAAATTATGCCTTTTTCATGGTAGTGGAACCCCATGAGAGAGAGAGAGAGAGAGAGAGAGAGAGAGAGAGATCAAATACTTTCTCTTTTTCAAGGCATTATGTAATGTGTATATATATTCATTTATTTATATATATAATAGTATATATTATATATATCCTTTTCAACTATAACTATTAGAAAAGGGGAGAAGACAATTCACGTAATATACGATTTCTATTCTCCCCCTATCTCATATATATCGGCCTTTTTCCTTTTACATTGTACCTGCTTTAAAATATTATAACACAAAACTATTATATATACACACACCACACACATATATATATAATATATAGTATATATATATATATATATATATAGTATATATATATATTTATATATATACACATATATATATATATATATATATTTATATGTAGAGTATAGATATATATATAGTATATATATATATAATCAAATAAGCCATCTATATTTTTTTTAATTAATGTCTGGATTCTCTTAACGACCTCGGGATCAGAGCCCCAGGCGAAATCACACAAAGACAAGAGCTTGGCCAAGTGGTTCAGGCACTGTGTATGCAGCTTGCCGACCAGGGTTCGATTCCCGACCGGTCACAAGCTCTTGTCTTTATGTGATTTCGCCTGGGGCTCTGATCCCGAGGTCGTTAAGAGAATCCAGACATTAATGTATCAAAAATATATATGGCTTATTTGAATATGGAAAACACGTCTAAATGTGCAAAATTCATCATATATATATATATATATATATATATATATATATAATATATATAATATATATACATATATATTGTGGTGTGTGTGTGTGTGTGTGTGTGTATAGAGATACTATCTATCAGATTCCGAGACCGCAGTGTTAGGTGTTTAAAACAAAATCATAGCTTACGCAAGTAGAGGCTCAGTGGTTACGTTTTGTTCAATGGGAAGGCAATCGTCCCCTATTTGCTAGACTCGTGGTTCGTTTCAAGTATAACCTACTTACTGAAAAGCTTTGAAAGATTACTCGATAATAAATATTAATAAAAGAAGCGCCAAAACTCCCCAATCATTAAGAATATCCGTCGTTTTGTAGGAATTATTTCTGTCATTGGTGTAGTAGTTTTGCTGCATTGGAATGAGCCCTTTGTATTTTTATGTTTAATACGATATGCAATAATCGAAAAAAGGTTTCCGAAATACCAA
>NC_090749.1:48375391-48377891 GCF_036898095.1 Palaemon carinicauda | reverse complement strand
TTGAAGAATACTCTGTAGCCTACGTTAGAGAAGGCTTAAAACCGTTAGAATCAACTGATAAGATCGAATAACCTTCAAGAACAAATATCTAAAAACTTCAGAATAATTAAGCTAACATGATATAAGGGTTGACAAACATGAACATTTTTACATTTACTTTTTTATATTTGTGTTTTATTTTTGTCTTTCATCGACCATAAATTTTGAAGATTAATCAGGCTATAAATTTGTCTTTTAATACCAAACTTCTAAAACAAATAGATATACCCACACTCGTCAATAGCATTATTTTTTTAAATCATATAATGTAAAACCCGGCAGACTATATTACGCTGATTTCAACATATGTTGCAAAATATGTATTTACCAGCGTATGCAAGTGAATATTTTCAATAAATTCACATAAAATATATCATGCCTGCGTTTGCATAGTTCCATGATCAATTAAATTCCGTCCAGCTTGTAAATACATAGTGTTAATATTTCGACGGCATTTCCCATTGTGTAAATATAAAATTGAAATTAATCATATAGTTTTAAAATCTAACCGAAAATATAAGTGATTTTTAATCTCTTCTTTATGGATGTTGCAGATTTCATAATTCAGATCTTCCGATACAGTATATACCATCCTGCACGTAATACTAAGAATGCAGTTAATTCTAACAATCATTCCTTCGCTATCATAAGACTCAATACTACATAGTATTCGCGAAGTTTTATTCCAACTACGACCATGTTGTGGAATGGTCTTCCTAATCAGGCAATTGTGGTACCCACGATGTGATAACGTCCCAGACTGCTGAACACCAAACTGGGGTTAGAGTCCCGCTTAAACTCATTAGTTCTTTTGGTCGCTGCAACCTCATCCTCCATGTGAGTTAAGGATGGAGGAGTCTGGGGGAGCTCTATAGATCTATCGGGGAGCCTATAGATCTATCTGCTGAGTCATCACCAGCTATTGGCTGGCCCTCCTTGGTCCTAGCTTGGGTAGACAGGGCGCTTGGGCACTGATCGTATATATGGTCAGTCTCGAGGGCACTGTCTTGCTTGATAAGGCAATGTCACTGTCCCTTGCTTCTGCCACTCATGAGCGGCCTTTAAACTTTTAAACTTAATAAATTCAAACTTGCATCGAATGTTTCTATGACACTAATCTCTTCATAATTTGTGACATATATTTCAACGTTGTTATTGATTTTAAACTATTTTATATTAATTATCATTACTGCTCATATATTCTATTTCCATAATTCCTTCCCTCATTGGGACTACTTTTCGCTATTGGAGCCTTTTAGGTTATAGCATCCTGATTTTTCCAACTAAGGTTGTAGCTTTGCTAATAATAATGATTAATGAATGATGTATAATGAACAAATAATAATCATTAGATAAATAATAAATAATAATTATATAATAAATATATGATAAATATATATGTAAATAACAATAATAATAACAATAATAACAACAACCACAACAACAACAACAATAATAATAATAACAATAATAATAATAATAATAATAATAATAATAATAACAACTGAACATCAAATATTCAACCATCTGCTGTCAAATGCCCAACTGCAGTCAGGGTCTTAATCCTCCCTGTGTTAAATTTCGCAATGATTCCAATCAATCAATAATATACCGAACTGGTCCCCTCGTGAGTGTAATCCAGAAAAAAATAGAAGGATCAACTGATTTATTAGTCTATCATAAACACGCTTTCTCTCTTCTTGTCAGCCTTGACTACATAAAAAAATTAATTTTGAATACGGTTCAATATTTACTAATTGAATGGATTCATATATTTCTTTCAGCTTAGAAGGGTCGCAAATAACTATTGGCAAAAAAGATAGTTTTTTTTATTTTTGTGATAATGATGTACAAACAACAACGTAGATGCAAAGTATGACGATAAAAAGGACAGGCAAATGCTAAAGTGATATTATCTTTAAAAAGTGATCAATTAACTAGCTCTTTTTGAGTGGGGATACATTAACGTGGTGAAAGGGTTCATGTATAGATACTGGGTTGGTTTGCTGTATGATCAGACTAAGGTACTCCTAACACTACTAATCCGCACTGGCCAGCAAGGTGATGAAAATTGGTAAACCCCAGAGATGAATAGGGACATGTCTGAGGCCTTTATCCTATATTGGACTAGAAACGGCTGCATTTGTTGTTGAAAAAGTTGCCCAAACGATAGAAAAAAGTTTAATCAATACCTTACAATGGATAAAGGCGGGAAAAAATAATTCTGTACCGAGAATCAAAAGCTTCATAAAAGCTAAAGTGAGCGGAACATTACAAAATCAAAAACAGATTGAAGTAAAGCTCAATCAACAATAAATAGACACATGCCAAAATAATATTCAAACATTGATAACGTCACCTAATCTTTAGAAACAATAAACTTAATCAAACCTTACATGGGATAAAGGAGACAAAATCTCTGCATCAAAATCACCCAGCAAAACATTACAAAATCCTAAAA
>NC_090749.1:48360391-48365391 GCF_036898095.1 Palaemon carinicauda | reverse complement strand
GAACACGACCTGCCTCTCTCGAGAGGGCTACAATCTCACTAACCCTGGCCCCGGATGCGAGTGCAAATAGGAAAATAACTTTTTGTGTCAAATCCTTTAACGCACATTCTTCATTGCACAACAGAGAAGCGAAATGAAGAACTTTGTCTAAAGACCATGAAATGGCCTTTGGAGGTGCTGAAGGTCTGAGCCTAGCGCAGGCTTTCGGAACTTTATTAAAGAACTCGTTACCTAGGTCGACCTGGAAGGCATATAGAATGGGCCTTGTCAAAGCAGACTTACACGTTGAAATCGTGTTAGCTGCCAATCCTTGACCATGGAGGTGGATGAAAAAAGATAAGCAGAAGTCTGTCGAGATCTCCTGCGGATTCTTCGCCTTGACAAAGGCCACCCATTTTCTCCAAGATGACTCATATTGCCTTCTAGTAGATTTGCACTTATATTCCTCTAGGAAGTCTATGCTGGCTTTCGAAATCCCGAAACGCTTTCTCACCGCTAGGGAGAGAAAATCATGAGCTGCAGGGTCCGGGTTTTCTGTAATGAAGCGCAGACAGTCGACTTCTGGACTCGCTGGGTCAGAACTGGATCTGGTAGCGGTACAAACTTCAGCTGTAGTTCCAATGCCAGGGGGAACCACACGCTGTTCGGCCACTTGTGGGCTACTATTGCCGCTACCCTTTTGAAGGATCTCAGTTTGTTGAGGACCCTCAACAGAAGGTTGTGAGGAGGGAACAGATAAATCCTGGACCGTCTGTTCCAGTTGAGGGACATCACGTCCACTGCTTCCGCTAAGGGGTCCTCGTACGGGGACACGTACAGGGGCAACTTCTTGTTGTCTTTCGTCGCAAAGAGGTCTAACTGCAGTTCTGGGACTTGATTCAGAATGAAGGAGAATGATCCTGCGTCTAAGGACCATTCCAACTCTATCGGTGTGAACCTGGATAGAGCGTCCACTGTCACATTGCGGACTCCTTGAAGGTGAACTGCCGACAGGTACCACTTCTTCTTTTCCGCCAATCGGAAGATGGCCAACATCACCAGGTTGAGAGGTGGTGACCTCGATCCTTGTTGATTCAAGCATCTCACAACTACCTCGCTGTCCATCACCAACCTTATGTGGATTGAGTGACGCGGGGAAACTTTCTTTAAGGTAAGGAGCACTGCCATAGCTTCTAGAAAGTTTATGTGAAAGGTCTTGAATAGCTTGGACCAAGTCCCCTGGACTTTTTTCCGATGAGAGTGACCTCCCCATCCCTCCTTCGAGGCGTCTGAGTGAATCGTCACCGGCGGGGGAGGTGGCTGAAGAAGAACCGACTTCTTTAGAAATCTGGCTTGGGACCAAGGCCTGAGAAGAGTACGTAGCCGAAGCGGAACTGGTCTTCTCAGATCTCTTCGCACGATTGATGCAAAACTTCTCCAAACTCCGGTTGCATCCTTTAGCTGTGCTCTTAGCACTGGGTCTGTCACCGAAGCAAACTGGAGAGAGCTCAATACCCTCTCTTGTTCGCGTCTTGATATCCTTTCGGAATCTAGAAGTCTCTTGACAGAACCCGCTATCTCCTTCCTTTTCTTCGCAGGGATGGAGAAACGGTGTGACAAAAGGTCCCAGTGGATTCCCAGCCACTGGAACTTTTGAGATGGAGAAAGTCGAGACTTTTATCTGTTGATCTTGAAACCTAGGTACTATAGGAACTAGATCACTTGACTGGAAGCTTGCAAGCATTCTGTCTCGGATGCTGCCCACACCAACCAGTCGTCCAGGTAGGCTACTACCTGAATTCCCTTTAGGCGTAATTGTTTGAGAGCTGCGCTCGCAAGCTTCGTAAAAATCCTTGGGGCTATGTTTAGCCCGAATGGCATGGCTCTGAAGGCGTATAGTCTTCGTTGTAGCCTGAACCCTAGGTAGGGGGAGAGTCGACGGTTTATTGGAATGTGCCAATAGGCGTCTGACAAGTCTATAGAGACGGAATATGCCCTCTTGGGCAGTAAGGTCCTTATGTGTTGCAGTGTTAGCATCTTGAATTTGTAATACACTATGAACTTGTTGAGTGGCGACAAGTCCAGAATGACTCTGAGCTTTTCCGAGTCTTTCTTGGGAACACAAAACAGCCTCCCTTGGAATTTGATGGACTTCATCTTTCGGATCACATTTTTCTCCAACAGTTCTTGAACGTACTCCTCCAGAACGGGGGTGGAGTGTTGGAAAACCCGAAGGCCCGGGGGTGGAGTGCTGTACCAGCTCCAGCCCAGTCCATTCTTGAGTAGGCTGTGGGCCCAGGGATCGAAGGTCCACCGATCCCGAAATTTCAGAAGTCTCCCTCCTACCGGTATCATCCCGCTTGGACTGCCGTCCCGAGGTCTTGCCTCCCTGACCACGACCACCCCTGAATCCCCTTCCCCTTGAGGGGCGCCCAGACGAGCCTCTGGCTGCCCCTCTAGGCTTTGCTCGAAAGGAAGTAGACTGCCCTTCGAAAGATGGGGTGAATGCCGTGGACTGTGTCGACACGGCCTGGGGTACCCACTGAAAAGTGGTCGGGGTTTGTGCCACGATCTGGGGCACTGGAGGCAATGGCAATTGCAGTTGCTGTTGCTGTCTAAAAGGCTTGGCTGGCCGAGACGGTAGCCAAGTCCTCATAGTCTTCCTCTTTGGTTGAGGACCTTCATCCGGGGAAGACTTTCTTTTGATAGCCAGGCCCCACTTCTGGAGAAGGTTTCTATTCTCCAAGGCGGCCTTATCAACTACTTCTTTGACCAAATCGATAGGGAAAAGGTCTTTTCCCCAAATGTTGGAGGAGATTAGTTTCCTTGGCTCGTACCTCACAGTAGCCGAGGTGAACACGAACTCCCTACAAGCTCTCCTCGCCTTGACGAAGCCATAAAGGTCCTTCGTCACTGTGGCCAGATGAGTCTTGGCCACCACCATGAACATTTCATGGACCTTGGAGTCACTTGCCATCGTCTCAAGAGTAGTCTGAAGAGACATTGAGGCAGCCAGTCTTTCTTTTGTCTCGAACTCTCTCTGCAAGAGAAAGTCAGACAGCTTAGGGAGGTCCTCGCCGAACTGACGTCCGGCGATATCAGCCTCCAATTTCCCAACTGAGAACGTAAGATGGACGTCCTTCCAGTCTTTGTTGTCCATAGGTAGGGCCAGCGACAAGGGTTTACACTCCTTCAGGGAGGGGCAAGGCTTGTCGGCCTCGACTGCTTTTAGTACAGCCGCAACCCTTTCTGTAAAAAGGGGAAGGCTCTAGCAGGAGAGGACACAAAGGAAGGGAGCTTCTTGCTCAATGCAGCTACTTTTGAGTTAGAGAAGCCCCTCTCTTTCAACGAGGATGAAAGCAGAGCTTGAGCCTTAGTATGGTCCATCACTATGACCTCCTTCGGCTCTGTCTCCTCCTTTGAAGCTGGTTCCTTCCTCAGCCGGACATAACAGTCCGGATATGATGCCTTGCTGGGCCAGAATTCCACCTCCTCTAGGGGAACTGAGCCCAGCTTATCCGAGATGACGATCTTTCCAGTCGTCATTGGCATGTGCTCAGCATACCTCCATGGGTTAGCATCTGAGCACAAGGGAAGGTCTTTCACATTGAGCCTTTTCTGGGGCCCATGTGATTCTGCAAGGCACTGCATCCGCCGTTCCATAGCAGCCGCCTTCTCCTGATTCTCCTTCTGCATTTGTTGGATCATTCCAACAATCAAAGAGAGGGCCTGTCCCAGCTCTACTGGGAGACCGGCCGATGTTGAGGGAATAGGCTCCGGAATCTGAACCGGAGTAGCCGACACCTCGTCGACCTCTTCCTCTATGACGTCCGGGGCTCGAACTTCATCCTAGCCTTCTGCCAGGAGGTCTTCTTCCAAACGCTCGTCCACGTCAGACATCCTGTCATCTAACTGGATGTCTTGCATCGCGACCGCGACTTCAGCATCCACCTGGATCTGACCTTGGGGGATCTCCTCTTGAGGCTGGGGAATCACTGCATCAGCTGATGCCTTAGGGAAAAGATACGCCCTCATCTTCTCACTTGGAGGATAATGGCCAGAGGTGTTCTTTTGGAAGCCCCTTACCCAGGTACGAAGCTTCTCCCTTGCTATATCCCTTGATTCCGCCGTCCTAGGGGAATCAAAGGCCTCAGTAATCAGGTTAGTGCACACAATACATACCTGAGGGTCCCAATACTGGAGATCATCCTTGGAGACAGCGCATGCTGCGTGTCTCCTACAAAACTCATGTCCGCAGAGGTTCTTGCTGCGGACGTTGCAGAAAACATTTCCGCACTTCGGAGGGTCCCCCTGTAAAGAGAAGAAATTTCCATGAGTATCAAGTGAACTATGTATTACTGGATATGCATAGTATAGCATAGATATGCATAGTATAGCATAACAATTCATAAAGGAAAGACACACACTTGTGTTTCCCTCACAACCCATTGTTGCAGCCTTCCAGATAATAAAATCAAATGGTTAATCTCTTCTAGAGTAACCAATGCAAGGTTTCCAAAGGAAACAGGTGGAGCTTACACCTAAGCAATGATTTTAAAATCCTGGATAATAGACAGGAAAGAACTCACTTTCCTATCTGTAGGGCAACAGCAAAGGACTGTGCAAGGAAACACAAAAGTGTTAGAACACACAGTGCTGTACCAAAACCCATACCATAGTTTTCTTCTTACTGTATATGTTATACTGAAGAATACTAGTACAGTATAGGAGGATACGTGCCGGCCGGCACACACCATAACTAGCTTTAAAGTATACTACTTAACAGATATAAGGCGGCAGAACTCTGGTTCAAGTGCATGTGCCGGCTGGCAGCAACTGCCGGTCGGCAACAGCCAATGTCGGCCGGCACTGGCTGCCGGCCGGCAACTACACAAGGTAGTACCCAGCTGCCGGCCACACTCTTGGTGACCGGCAGACAAGGGCTGACATTAGCCAGCCGGCAAAGGTACAGGACCGATGCCAGCCGGCAGCAAAAGAACCAGAGGACTACACCTGCCCGG
>NC_090749.1:48332891-48352891 GCF_036898095.1 Palaemon carinicauda | reverse complement strand
TGCTGTATTAGACCGGAAAAGCAGCCGTCAATTCCCCTGCTGTATTAGACCGGAAAAGCAGCCGTCAAAGTAAACAAATGAGTTCAATAACACTATTGGTGGTAGTGGAAACTCATAAGAATACAATATGTAGCCGACAAAACATCTAATAATTATTCAACAGAACTTTTGAAAACAATGAAACCAGTTCCTTAGCCCCAAAAGTTTTCTTGAGATTAATGAATATCTATTTATTGAACATCCAGTCATCAATCCTTAATTCTGAAAGATTTGTTGTAAATGATTCCACATATTATTAATAACCAAGCAGCAACCTTAGTTAGAAAAAGCAGGATGTTATAATAAAGACCACGCGTCTGGATTTATATATATATATATATATATATATATATATATATATATATATATATATATATATATATATATATATATATATATATATATATATATATATATATATATATATATATATAGATATATATATATATATATATATATATATATATATATATATATATATATATATATATATATATATATACACACGCATATATATATATATATATATATATATACACGCATATATATATATATATATATATTATATATTATATATATATATATATATATATATATATATATATATATATATATATATATATATATATATATATATATATATATATATATTATATATTATATATATATATATTTCTTATTAGGCTGACGAGCGAACCACTAGGATAATAACAATCTCTCATAAACTTCCCAAATTAGCATGTTGTAATTAGGAAAGGGAGAGGGGATGGGACCGGTTGAATCTGCGTGTGCATATCTATCTAAATATTTAGGAGTCATATTGACGGGTTGCGTACACTAGCAAGAACATAGGTATAAGAGAGGAAACTCAATAAGTCATTAACAGGAACTTTTTTAAATGGTGAAGACACTTCATTACCCATAACAGTTTTCCAGTGAGGAAAGTAAATAAGGAAACAGATGAAATAGTGTGCCCAACTATACCCTCAAGCAAGAGAATTCTAACCCAAGACACTGGAAGACCATGATACATAGGCTATGGCACTACCTAAAACTAGAGAACAATGGTTTGATTTGGAGTGTCCTTTTCCTAGACGAACTTCTATCCTTGCCAAGTGGAAAGTAGCCACTGAACAATTACAGTACAGTAATTAACCCCTTGGGTGAAGTGTAAAAGTAAAGAGGATAATGTGTAAAAAATAGGCCAAAATGTAAAGAATAGGGCAAATGTAAAGAATAGGGCAGACTATTCGGTGTAGATTTCGACAGTGAATAATAATAATAATAATAATAATAATAATAATGATAATAATAATGATAATAATAATAATAATACCGATGCGTAATGGAAGTAATGATCCACGAACGCCTATAGGCCTACAATATGTTAACGATCAAACCTGATGAATAGAAGACTAAGCTATCCTTCACATGACTGAGATTGATTAAAGAACAATATTCAGATATGTTAATGATGTGCCATTTCTTATACATTCAGTATTCCATCTCATAATGCGAACATTAAACGTTTATTCTCACTGATGAGCGGAACAAGTTGGATGTGGTTTCCATAGAAGCTATCTTAAAATGCACATGGAACCTTAATTTTCAATGTAAATAAATTAATAAGCTTATGTTGGAAAAAAAGGACCTATTGGAAAAAAAAATCATCAGAAAAACATCATTAAATGATAAAAACTTAAATTGAATTTTCGTTTAGAATTTTTATTTTCATATAGGCTTATAAGCTCCATATGAAAAGAAAGTTTAGCTTCTGTAATGTTTGTGTTAATTATTAAATTTCCTAATAATTTTTATTTGATATCTTTATAACCCATTAAAATTAATGGTTTATGTTTTTCACTTAAGTGATAATTATCTCTACGTTTTATAATACATTGGCCTAGTTGTGTATAGAGGTAAAAATCTGTCTACTGTATATGGTGTAAAATTTCAGGTGTTCAGGATTTATAACATTCTAATCTGGCAAAACCGTAATTATACATTTTTAGTTTTCATTCACTAATAAAATCTATTCTGAAAAAATAATAAAACTGGTGAGCAAATTAGCTTTAGAGGTGGAAAAGGAATGTAACAAAAACACCTTATTAACGCTAACAGATTACAACAAAGGGCGGAGGCCTAGTGGTGACATTAACCCCAATCCTTTTACCGTAATTGATAAAATGGCTAAAATTTTATAATGGATTCTTCATGGAATCCATATTTACTTTATACAAATTTCTTTCCGCCAATGGCTGCCTAATAAAGCGAGAGAGTTTAAAATATGTACAATAACCAATCAAGTTATCAGAACCGGATGTAGAGGATATCTAAGACAACTGCTACATATTGTGCAGCCGACAAATCATGTTGACACAAGAATAGTTATATATGGTTTCAAATTATTAGAACCTAGAGATATGTCTACTGTAGTCTCTAGTGCCTATAAATATGCGGCCCCGAAACTATACAATAAGCTCCCACTAGACATTCGAAGCATTGAAGATATTGGTAAGACTTTCAAGAGGAAACTGAAGACTTTTTTTTATTCTGTAAGTGCTTCGATATTGTAGATTTGACAATAAACAAGCAATATGTGGTGTGAAATGTTGAATGATATCGAAGGAACATGATAAAAAGAATGCGGAGGTCCTGTAGAGAGTAGGGATCTCCTGCTGTATAGGACCGGAAAAGCAGCCCTTAACGTAAATCCTGATTGGCCGTTCCAAGATAAGACAAATATCTCTCTCTCTCTCTCTCTCTCTCTCTCTCTCTCTCTCTCTCTCTCTCTCTCTCTCTCTCTCTCTCTCTATGCGCACATATTAATAGTGTCTGTGTCTATATATAACAAATATCTCGATATTTACATGTTGAACATCCAGAACAACCAACACAATTAATTCTGTAGCAAAGATTGTAACCAATATTCGGTACCAAACAATAAAATTGCTAAAGACTACAGTGGCCCGTTGAAACTAGTATGGCACAGCCACCGTATTGTCTAATGTTAACTGAACTCCTCAAATGACTAAAAAGAATATATAAAAAAAGGTTAGAAGAATAAAAAGCATCCTTAACCACACCTTTATAAACATATTTGACAAAGTTTGTGAGTAGGTCTTAACAAACAGAAATTGCAGAACACGATAATATTAGAATGTGGAGGGCATGAAATGTTGGCATAAGCAACTGCTTCACAAATAATATTTCTCTAAAATCATGGCTGACAGAGAAGAGTTCGTTAATAAATGTATATTTAATTAGAGTAATAAAAGCACTAATCTAGTATTCAATTTACTAACTTAAATTACCAAACAGCTAAGTTGACAATTACAATTTGCTGCATGAATTTTTAAAACGCATAAACCCAAATATGATTATGAATAAGTGTAGGCCTATATATATATATATATATATATATATATATATATATATATATATATATATATATATATATATATATATATATATATATATATATATATATATATCAGAACCTTGGAGGCTTTATAAAGTCTTGGAATATAAGCTAGTTACAACTCAAATAACAAAAGAAAAATATATAATGATGGGAATAACTAAGAGACAGGCGAAGAGCAACATTGATACGAGAACAAACTAAAGTAGAGGATATATTCTAAAAACTTATTAGAAAAAGAAATGGATATGGGTAAGGCATGTAGTGAAAATGTCAGCCAATAGATGGATATTAAGAATGAAATAATGGGTCCAAACTGAAACAGTTGGGAGTGGGTGGGTCGTTTCTTAGCATTATTATTGATTTTTTAAGTAATAGATCTCAAAGAGTTGTTGTTGATGGGCACCATAGTGATTATAGGAATGTGATATCCGGTGTTCCACAGGGTAGTGTTCTTGGCCCATTACTTTTCATACTATATACACATGACATGTGGTTTGGCCTAGAAAACAAGCATGTTGCATATGCAGATGATGCTACTCTCTTTGCATCAATTCCATCCCCTGAATGTAGATCTAGTGTTGGTGAATCCCTTAATAGAGATTTAGCTAGAATTAGTGCATGGTGCAAATTATGGGGTATGAAGTTGAATCCTAACAAAACTCAAAGTATGATTGTAAGTAGGTCAAGGACGGTGGCTCCTCAACATCCGGATCTCAGTATTGATAATGTTTCTTTAAATATGTATGACTCTTTCAAAATTTTAGGTGTGATTCTCGACAGTAAATTTACTTTTGAGAAACATATAAGGCCTGTGTCTTCTTCAGTTGCACAAAAAAATAGGCTTATTGAGAAAGTCTTTCAAGATTTTCGGTGATCAATCTATTCTGAAGAAGTGTTTTAATTCTTTCATTCTACCTTGTTTTGAGTATTGTTCTCCTGTCTAGTGTTCAGCTGCTGATTCTCATCTTAATTTGTTGGACAGAAACTTACGGTCTATTAAATTTCTTATTCCTGATCTAGATATTAATCTCTGGCACCGTCGTTCAATTAGTTCATTATGCATGTTGCATAAGATTTTTCATAACTCTGACCATCCTTTACATTCAGATCTCCCAGGACAATTCTATCCTGTTCGTAATACTAGGCAGGCAGTTAATTCTAATAGCCAGGCCTTCTCCATCACGAGGCTCAATACTACGCAGTACTCTAGAAGTTTTATTCCAGCTGTGACCAAGTTGTGGAATATCTTCCTAATTAGTCCAGCCGTTTTCGGTAAAAATATGGAGGAATCGTTCACATTCGGTTAAAAGCACCAAATTTTGCACAAAGTTAGCTTTTGATGTACCTTTTGAAATGTGATAGAGACCCATTTGATATCTTTCCAATATGACCGCTTTTTTCAAGATGGCCGCCAAAATTCAGGAAAATGCTGCTATTCGAACGATTTCCATCGTATAGTTGCAATTTTGGAGTCTTTACCTATATTTTCAAGGATGTTCTAAACAATGAGAATAAAAATAAGTATAGGAGAACAATATTTTACCAGCAAATGCCCATTTAAATTTTGAAATAAGTCAAACATACTGAAAAATTGCTCTAAATGTTGTTGTTATCTGTCTCAATTCTTACAATTCTACAGTGACAACCATTCAGTTTGTTATACAATCATTTTGCAGGTGGTTAAAAAATGTGAAAGAAGAGATTGAAGCGGAGTCATCAACAGACCTAAAGACATCCTGGGCTACATACCATGCTGATCAGGTCCACACAGAACAGCCTGCTCCTTCCGACATCAGCTCATTGCTCCCACTGTTCTATGAGGAGGCTAAGTCAAGTGCCATGATTGACCATACTATGAAAGTTGTGAAGAATGCAGTAGATTTACTGAATCCTGTTCAGATCCCTGTAGTTGCCTGTGATCAGCCACTGTATGCTATTGCCAAAAAACTCCAATGGTAATACCCCAACATTTAGGTGAGAACCAAGTTGTAGTGATGTTTGGTGGCTTACACATTGAGCTGGCCTTTCTCAAAGTTCTTGGAGACTGGCTGGAAGGAACTGCATGGACCAACACCCTTGTGCAGGCAGAGATAGCCTCACAAGGTACTGCAGACTCCTTCCTGAAGGCTGCACATATAATGAGAACGAGGCATGCCCATCAGGTGACCGCAGGGAGCTTGTATATCATCATGGATAGAGCCTACAAGTGTCACCAAACAGAAGACCACACCACAGATCCTCTAAGCTTTGAGCAATGGAGAGTGAAAATGGAAAATGCAGTCCCTATGTTTAACTTCTGGTCCATCACACTTGACCTAGAACTAGCTTTGATGGATTTCCTCCAATCACTGCGACAAGGCAACTTCAATCTGTACAAGGATGCACTTACAAAGCTGGCCCCATGGTTCTTTGCACTTGACCACCCAAATTATGCTCGTTGGGTTGCAGTGCATCCTGAGGTTGCTGCTGAATTCTCAGAGGGAAAGTTTGTTGTTCACAAAACACAACACTCATTTTCCGGCATCCCATTAGACCAAGCTCACGAACAGAACAACAAACAGATTAAAGGAGATGGTGGTGCTGTGGGCCTAACTGAAAACAGTGCACAACTCCAAAGATGGATGGTGGCTGGGCCAGAAGTGTCAAGAGTTGTGAATGAGTTTAAAACTGTGGTGGAAGGACTCCGGAGACAGGCGGAAAAGCATTCAGACCAAAGACACCATGAAGCTCAACAGGGGTTACAGACAACATACAGAAAGCAAGTCAAATCCTTGTGTGATACATTAGAAGATATGGGAAATCCATTCATGAAAGATTCATCTGATCTTCTTGTATTAGGCACCCAGGATGTTGTAGACAAAGAGGTTATAGAAACCGTAAGGCATATCAAAAGGGTGGGAAATGAACAATATAGTGATTTTGTGATGGAACGGCTAGAAGACAGAACCAAAAGTCTGACAGACCCTATCAAAAGGAACAAATTTCCTCTATTCAGCAGCCAGCCTACCCGCAAAGTGTCAAAGGAGAAGCAACAAATTGCATCATTGAAACAAGACTGTTCTCTTTTCTCTAATCTGTATGTGTCTTGCCAAGTGAGAGATGGGGATATTGATGAGTTTTTCCGCCATGAGAATCAGTCCAGTCCACCATCATTGTCACAAGGTGGAAAACTTCAACGTGGGACCAAGGCTGATCTTCTCCCATTTCTTACACAGCATAGTACCACAATCAAGGACAAGCCTGATACTGATGCAGTTCTTCTACAGTAGATGGGGCTGCCATTGTTAATATGCTTAACCCAGGTGCATCAAGAACATTTCAAGAGTATGCTGACCTGGTATTTGTACCACATGTTAAGCGTCAACTGGAGTCAGCAAGAAGAGTTGATATTATCTTAGATAAGTACTTCCAAGACAGTCTGAAGGCGACTTCTAGGAGTCTCAGAGGAGAGGGGGACCGCAGAAAAGTAAAGGCTAACACTCCTGTTCCTAGCAACTGGAAGGCTTTCTTGCGGTGTGATGCAAACAAACCCGAGCTCTTCAGTTTTCTAGCGGATCAATGTACTACTGTCAGCTGTCCATAGGGCAAGCAAATTATGTCCACAAAAGGAGAATTAGTCCTTTGCAACCCCCAGAGGGACAGTATTGATCAAATATCTCCATGCTCCCATGAGAAAGCAGACACAAGCTTCCTCTCCATGCAAAAGATGCTGTTCAACATGGATGTGAGAGGATCATGATCAGAACTGTGGACACTGATGTAGTAATGTTAGCTATAGCATTGTGTCTTCCAATTCATGCAAGTGAACTGTGGATCAGCTTTGGGGTTGGGGACAACTTCAAATATATCCCTGTACACACCATATCTGGTTCTCTAGGTCCAAAGTGTCGAGCTCTGCCTATGTTTCATGCCATTAGCGAGTGTGACAACACATCCTCCTTTGCTGGTAAAGGGAAGAAATCTTCTTGGTAGACGTGGCAAATATGTGAAAGTGTAACCGAGGTGTTTGCAGACCTTGGGAATGTACCAACAATGGAGAGAATTGACCGGCACATGGCAAACCCAGAGCGATTTGTCGTTCTGCTTTATGACATCTGCCACATCAGCTTATGAAGCGAGAAAAGATCTTTTCACCAGGAAGGGCAGGTCTATTGATCTCATACCACCAACTTCTGCTGCTCTCTACCAGAATGTCATAAGAGCATCTTATCAAGCGGGTCATGTTTGGGGCCAGTCACTTCTCCCCAATCTCGTGTTACCTTCACCTGTTGAATGGGGTTGGATGAAAGGACCTGGGAATGCATGGGAACCCTATTGGTCAGATCTGCCTCAAGCATCAGTTTCCTGTATGGCATTCCTGAAATGTGGATGTGTCAAAGGCTGCAGAGGAAGATGCAAGTGTGTGAAAGCACAACTAGCATGTACGGCTCTGTGCAAATGCAGGGGGGATTGTTGCCTGTGTGTGATTAGACTGTGTACTTAAATTAGTCATTTCACTACTTTACTAGCAATTGATGGTTACAAGGGTAAGACCTATTTTGGGGTTAAGTTAATATAAAACTCTTCATATTGAGTTAATAAAACATTGTACTTATGTTTGACATTCAAATACATTCTTTACTTTGCATTAAATTACAGAACAAATATGATTACAGCCGGTTTAATATTTTTGTAGGCAATTTCTGTAACAAAAAGGCCATTTGCTCCTTAAATATTTGTCTTATGTGCCCACATTTGCTTTTAATGTTTAGAACATCATTGAAAATATAGGTTTAGACTCCAAAATTGTGACTATACGATGAATATACTTCAAATAGCAGCCTTTCCAGATTTTTGGCGGCCATCTTGAAAAAAGCGGCCATATTGGAAAGATATCAAATGGGTCTCTATCACATTTCAAAAGGTACATCTCAAGCTAACTTTGTGCAAAATTTGGTGCTTTTAACCAAATTTGAACGATTTTTACTGAAAACGGCTGGACTAAATCGGGTGGTTGAATCAGTAGAACTTCAAAAGTTCAAAGTTGGAGCAAATGCTTTTTTGTTGACCAGGCGGACATGAGTCTTTTTATAGTTTATTTATGACATATTTGTTTTTGTTGTTGTTAATAGTTTATATATGACATGTCTGTTTTGACGTTGTTACTTATTTTAGAATGATTTATTGTTAATTTGTTCTCTTCATTTATTTATTTCCTTATTTCCTTTCCTCACTGGGCTATTTTTCTCTGTTGGAGCCCCTGGGCTTATAGCATCTTGCTTTTCCAACTAGGGTTGTAGCTTGGATAGTAATAATAATAATAATAATAACAGGAGAAGGGAGAGAAGACAAAGGATTGACGAACTAAGAAAATTTTCGGGTATAGACAGGCATAGCAAGACCATGATCAGACCCGAGTGGAAGGACGTGTATGACGCTGTTGTCCTCCAGTGGAATAGTTTGATGTCAAATACATTGTATTTCATAAACAAACGAAATATAGATAAATTTATCAATAATAATCAAAGCCATAATAACCTACTTTGCGCATCAAAGCCAATATGAAAGTTAAAATCAGAATTCTCCCGATTTTAAATTTAACGTCTTTAAAAGTTGTCACCGAAAATGTTTCAAATGACGTTGATGTCACCATATTGGCTTTCGTTTGAGAGAGAGAGAGAGAGAGAGAGAGAGAGAGAGAGAGAGAGAGAGAGAGAGAGAGAGAGAGAGAGAGAGAGAGACTATTCAATATATCGGATTTGAAAGTTGGCAACTTGGCGCTACTGGTCTAAAGTTAAAGGCTGCCGTGTGTGTGTGTGTGTGTACTGTATGTGTGCCGTTTCACAACAGAGTAAGATTCACACGACCCGTTTTCTTTCCGACAGGCTGGGTGGTGGCTAACCGCCGTCGAAATGTTGTGCATTCACGCGTTTATCAGCGCGCGGTTTTCATTGTTTACTTAGACTCTGTCACGTTAGGACCGAGTAAATTACGATAATTTGACACTTTAAGATGTTGGTTGATAACTGTGTTGATAAAATAAGTTATGCAACTTCATAAGGCTTTACACTATGCTAAGAATATTAAAATTGCGATAAATTGCCTGTTTTATTTAATGCCTTTCCAATCATTTTCCATATCTTTTATTTATGTAAATTATTTCTTTACATCTTGTTTGCCATGTCAAACATCTCCTCATACCCTTGAAATTCAATTAAACTCTCATACATGGTGTCAACAAGAAACTAACTAATTTCTATGACTATACTATGAGGAAAAGTCGGGGTTGTAGGCCACGAAACGAACGGGTACAATACAGGTCCTCGTTCACGCAAAACATCATCCATCCGTTGGTTGGGATGGATGGCTAAGTTACTAACGTCCGTCAAACCGGTCGGGGTTTCTTGGGAAGGAAGCCGAGCCGCCTCGGAAGGGCGACGTCCGAGGGCCGCCGTCTGCCTGACGGGTCGTGTGAACAGTTGCATTTGAATACACGTAAGAAACCTAGACGCCGCTTAACCGACGGCGAGCCTGTCGGAAAGAAAACGGGTCGTGTGAATCGGCCTTCGTAAACCGGGTTCGATGGCAGAACTGGAAGAGGAATGTAGCAATTTCTTTATAATCTTAAATATTCGTTTCACCTTTGAAAGTACCCAACGTAGACCTATCATTGGAAACAAAATTGAAAAGTTATTATTTCGTTGATCATAATAATAATAATAATAATAATAATAATAATAACTAGAGGGACACTCAGCAGAGAGCAGACCTCCGCCGCGGCAGCTTATTTCTCGACCTTTTGTTCTACCTTGACCTTTGACCTTAACATGTATTGATTGGAGTAGATTTTCATACACTCAAATATAAGCCAAGTTTGAAGTCTCTGACACAACGATGTCCAAACTTATGGCTGATTATGTGAATTTGACATTTTGCTTGACCGTGACCTTGACTTTTGACCTCGACCTTCCAAACTTTAATCATTTCCAGTTTCTTATATAAGTTAATCCCTGAAAGTTTCATTACTCTACGATTGCAATTGTGGCCAGGAAGCTGTTCACAAACAAACAAACAAATAGGGGCTAAAACATAACCTCCTTCCACCGGAAGTAATAATAATAATGATTATAATTATAATAATAATTGTTGTGCATGCTATATATAAGTGAAGACACACGAACGAGTAGGCTTATGATATGTTACACATTTTTAGTTTTCTTTCATTGATAAAATCTATTCAGAACAACAACTATGAATAACATAAACAAAAAATTACTAAATTTATAAAATTGGATCAAAAGTAAAGTAGAAGAAAAAAGTTGAAACGAAATTAGCTGTGGAGACGAAGGAATGAAGGAAAAACACTTTAAAAACGCCTACAGAGCACAACGTGGGGTGTACTAGTGGCATTAACACCCCCTGCCCCACCCCCCCAAACAGAATTGATAGAACAGCTAACACTTTATGTATAACAGATTTGTCGAGAAAACCATTAATTTTTTTTACACACATTTTCTTCAAATCACCAAATTCCGTTTGCCCGTTCTAGAGCAACAACGGAAATAACAACACACACACTCTCTCTCTCTCTCTCTCTCTCTCTCTCTCTCTCTCTCTCTCTCTCTCTCTCTCTCTCTCTCTCTATAACAAATAAATTTCAGGTTTGGTAAGACCTAAACGTACCTTGATTTGCCATTCCAGCAAAAACCATTACCGTTTTATCTTGTTAAATGATCTTGATTATCCTCATGATATTATAATTTTCACTTAACGAAGTAGTAAACACGCAAAGATAACAACACAAATCATAAAGACTACGGAGGCGTCATTACAACTAAGTGATTTATCACTTGAATTCACTTCCTCTTTCGAGTTTCAATCATCCGTTTAGAACAACCGAAGTTAAACGGGTGTTCTAAACCGTTGCCAATCTGTAATTTTTAATAATTGAATATATCTGGTTTAACTCCACAACAAATACCAGCCATAAGTAAACTTATACAACATTTCCCCAGCCCTAAGTTAGTAATTAGTCCGCATAAATGTACCTTTACCCTCTAATTTCTAAATTAAATCTATGATATGTAGCTCCTGACGTCTCACCGAGTCCGCCATATTATGGTATGGACGTAACCTATCAACAATCATTTTACCCTTACTTATTCTTTCTTTTTTCTTTTTTTCCGTTAACTTCTCTTTGCTAGAATAGATCGCTTTTGCCTAAAAATACCCCTTCGGCCTTCGTTATGTATTCATAGCCATAAACCAGAGCGAAATGAGTCAGTAACATCACTTTAATTACGCGATCAAAAGTTAGGTGGTTCGGCTTTTAGGCCGATAGATAGTTTTCGGGGGATTGTACACTACAACGTGGGATGCCTATAGGGCCATTTGGATATCTTTATGGGTCAATTTTTAAGCAGATTTAGGTAATTGTGTTGGCCATTCTTTACTAACTTTATAATGTTGCTTTTAGGTTTTATACCATGAGGTTACTTTGACGATTGCGCATGGAAATGCTCCGAATATAGAGTTCAGGGTTGTGTTGGTGACATTTTTGTTTAAGAGTGCTTCAAAACTGATCTAAAAACGGTCCAGTTTTACTATTGAACGATGCTTTGTACGGAATATCTTAAAAGCATTTCAGTCAACAGTAAATTGTACTTGAAACTCACATGATAATATATAGATTGGGTATCGGTGCTTTCAAGTTATTGAATAGAAGTTTAGTTAACAGGTGTCTTCAAATGTGACATTTTCATTAATATAACAATACTATATCGCGAATAATGGCGAGAGTTATGTATAATATACCTATTTCCCCGTATCTTTTTTTTTTTCTCGGTGGTGTGGTATGTAAGCTGCATTCAACAAGACGTTACTAGCTTTCTAACAAGGCGCCCAACACTCAACTTCTACACCACGCCAGTAATGTTAAGCGGCCCACACACGCTCAAATTTTTAGTCGATTTTTTTTTTTATGTCAAATTATTTGACATGAATTTGATCGTGTGTGGCGTAATATGAGGGCCAAAAAGGTTTGATGTCAAATTTTTACTGATCTGATTTCAGTAGATATTTTTTTGGCCAACATCAAATAATTTGTGCGTGTGTGGTACCTAGCAATAATCTGCGCAAATTAGTTAGTGATTAGACATAATCTGAGGAGGATGTGCGCGGCTCATCATCATCAGGCTCCAACAAAACATGAAAAGAAATTTCTTCTTGAGCTTATTGATGTTTATAGAAGTTTACCACAACTTTGGAACATTAAAAAATTTGACCAAAAATTTGAGTGTGGGGGCCGCTTTACTAGGCTATTTTTCCTGTTGGAGCCCCTGGGCTTATAGCATCCTCCTTTTCCAACTATGATTGTAGCTTTGCAAGTAATAATAATAATGATAGTTATATATATATATATATATAATATATATATATATATATATATATATATATATATATATATATATATATAATGTGTATGTATGTATGTATATGTATGTATGTGTGTGTATGCGTAATTATAGATTATATAATCATATGTATTTATAAAAGTAAATATTTGTTTTTGTAAATATATATATATATATATATATATATATATATATATATATATATATATATATATATATATATATATATATATATATATATATATATATATATATATATATATATTTACGCTAAGCCAAGAGCCAACGCTGTATATGCTACCATGATGAAACTCGGGAGCAAAATGAAAATTTGATGAGAAGTTTGAGCGTGTAGGGCGAACGTCAAACCGTCAAATAATTTGACATAAAAAAAATTGACCAAAAATTTGAGCGTGTGTGGGGCCGTTTAACAATGCCTGTTGTGTTTACAGTTTAGCTGTAGTTAAAGTTTGGTTGTAGTTATAGATGCGAGGTTGATATTCATACAACTAACAGTTCAAAACAAAAATATGTCTTGAAGTTTACACTTTAAGGGGAATTACGACCTATTTAGTCTCTGTGCTAGAAGGGCGTAACAGACACCAAAGTGGTTTCTAACTTCACAGAAGTTTGTCAACGGTTATTGAATATAATAGCTGGAGTAGAAGTTCGGGAAGTTATCGGTTGAATTTATTTGCTAAAGAGGGTAAAGATGCAACTATGTTTACAAGTAAACATGCACACACACGAATGTTACCGATATTTACGCTTATAAACGAATCCGTGTAAACCGTTTCTGATTCATCTAATGTATAAAACGGATGGGAACATTACTGAATAACCCTTTACTTCATTTGAGATGTATGCCTTTCATACAGTAATTGAAATAGGCCATAGTTATGACAATATTCAAAGTATCCTCCCTCGAGTCTATACGTGGTTTCCCTGCTACATCCTACATGGAGGCCTAGGCCTAATTATCTAATCCCCTGATCAGGAGATTAGACAGTTCTAGAGATAACGAATAAATAAATAAAGAATATTTGAAATACTTATTTTGACAAGTAAAGGTATCACTAAATTAATAAGTTGCTTTTAGAGGGCGTTAAAGTCTTCTGAATTGCTTGTAGGACTATAAACTGTACACTTTCCTCCATAGTTTTCTTAACGACTAGACGTTATCCCTTCATGCTTTCTACATATTACATTTTAGATATTTGAATCTCTCTCTCTCTCTCTCTCTCTCTCTCTCTCTCTCTCTCTCTCTCTCTCTTCATATATGTTTTCCTCTTATTTTTTTGTAACATATAGTATATCATTGATTTGCTTTTAGATTTGGGAATTTACGAATATGGCTATGTTATAGACCTATACCTCTCTGATCCCAGTCTTTTTTTTAGAAATATATATATATATATATATATATATATATATATATATATATATATATATATATATATATATATATATATATATATATATATATATATATGTGTGTGTGTGTGTGTGTGTGTGTGTGTCCCTTTCTTCGTTGATACCTTAGCGTGGTGAAAATGATTTTTTCATCGCTATGATCAGCAAAGCTGTTCTAGGTTAGTTTGCTGTGAGCGATCAGAAAAAAGTCTCTCACCATCACCAATCCGCGAGGGGCAGCGTGGTGATGAAAGCTGGCCAAACACCAGGCATGAATAAGGACTAAAAACAGTTGCTTATTTTGTTGCTGTCGTTGTATATGTATGTGTGGTTGTGTCTGTGAGAGAGAGAGAGAGAGAGAGAGAGAGAGAGAGAGAGAGACTAAATCTTATTTACTTTTCATTTCCATGACTAAATCTATTACTTGAAGGGGGAATGTAATCTTGCTAATTGGGCAAACCAAGATGGCGGGTGGGAAGACGGGCTGCCTGAAATTCGTCTTAAATACAATTAGAGTTGGTTGGGATTAGCGTTTGCATTCGAACACGACAGGAGAGAGAGAGAGAGAGAGAGAGAGAGAGAGAGAGAGAGAGAGAGAGAGAGAGAGAGAGAGAGAGAGAATTTAATAAGCCCTCTTTTGTGTATGTAAATGTTAAATATCATATTATCTGCTTGTGGTGGCCGATGCGGTAACGTTCCTAGTTGGTGAACGCCAGACTGGGATTTGAGTCTTGCTCATACTCGTTAGTTTCTTTGGTCGCTGCAACCTTATCATCCTTGCGAGCTAAGGATGGTGGGTTTGGGGGAGCCTATAGGTCTATCTGCTGAGTCATCAGCAGCCATTGTCTTGCCTTCCTTGGTCCTAGCTCGGGTGTAGAAGGAGCTTTTGCGCTGATCATAAGTGTATATGGTCAGTCTCTAGGGCATTATCCTGCTTGATAGGGTAATGTCACTGTCCCTTGCCTCTGCTATTCATGAGAGGCCTTTAAGCCTTTAATGATTATTTACATCTTCAAAATCAATATAAGTAGGCTATCATAGTAAAACCAATCTGTCGTGGCCGCTGAGACGATTTCTGACCTACTGTATACCGTACTCCTGTCAAAATAATTCAACCAATTTAAGGAAAAAAGAACACAGTACTTAGACACGAGCCATCATTCCTTTTTGACTAATCACACAGGATTAACCAGAGGTGGCCACGATTAACAATTAGTTAAATCATCTCTCTCTCTCTCTCTCTCTCTCTCTCTCTCTCTCCCTCTCTCTCTCTCTCTCTCTCTCTCTCTCTCTCTCTCTCTCTCTCTGTTGATCTTGTCGAACATATATATTTCATAAGGTAAGGTTTCCATTTCTATAATGATAATTGGAACCAACAAAATTGTTTTTCGAAATTATAATCCCAGGCTATCTGCCAATTTTATCCTATTGTCGTAATAACGCTGCCAGATGGTGAGTATTAAATCTTGGAGGTCACAAGGGTAAATTTATTAGGCAAATATCTGGGAGCCATATTTAATCCCCAGAATGGTTGATCTTGAGGTATAAAATGGAGTGCTTAAGACTGCATAAGCTATCAAACTTAAACGATTGGAAATTTAACAAAATGGTAGAAACAGTAGCCTACACAGTGTGTGCACGTATTTGACAATGAAGATGAACATAGGCCCTTTAAGTCATGTAATCAGAGCCTGTATCCGCCGTCTGAAGCCTCTAATTTTACTGTCATCGAATAATCCCTCAAAAAGAATGTGAAAAACTTCAATTTCAAGAAAGAACAAAGCATCACCCTCGTACTATGACTGCTCTAGATGACTTAAATATGTATAAAGAACAGTGTTAAACTTTTATGCAGGAAAAAATACTGGTGGAAGATGGAAAAAAAAAAAAACATTGAATTAATTCAATGGATGCAAAGAATTCCGAAAGAAAATCTACATGATATATATATATATATATATATATATATATATATATATATATATATATATATATATATATATATATATATATATATATATATATTACATATCGATATATATATATATATATATATATATATATATATATATATATATATATATATATATATAATATATATATATATATATATATATATATATATATATATATATATAGAGAGAGAGAGAGAGAGAGAGAGAGAGAGAGAGAGAGAGGAGAGAGAGAGAGAGAGAGAGAGAGAGAGAGAGAGAGAGAGAGAGAGAGAGAGAGATAGAATGAAGATTAAATTGACTTTTCCTTTAAGAAATCCTAATCTTATAAGCCGAAAGACCATTGATTGACGGATGTGACCCGAAGACCACAAGCACGGAAAGTGAAAGATAAGGAAAGTGAAAGATAAGGAAAGTGAAAGATAAGGAAAGTGAAAGATAAGTACCTGACAAGGACAAAACAATTAAAAAGATTCAAAATGTCTTTTATTTTAATAACTCTTCCAAGTTCATTATTAGCATTCTTTATGCTTTAATGTCAGTTTTCCTGATTATATATATATATATATATATATATATATATATATATATATATATATATATATATATATATATATATAAATGGAAATATATATATATATATATATATATATATATATATATATATATATATATATATATATATATATATATATATATATATATATATATATATATATATTTATATGTGTGTGTGAGTGTGTGTGTGTGTGTATAAAATATGTTGATGTTATTTAGGTGATCTTGAGCCAGCAATTACAGTTGTAAAGAAAGGGTGAGGTGAAAAAGGATGCTTGTCCCAGTATTACTGTTAGTCTCTTAATCTGCCTTTATTGTTGTTTTCAAAGGTTTTCGACTTGTCTCTAAAAAAAGCTTCCTTCAAGGAAAAATGAACTAAGTGTTTACGCTCAGACACGATACGTTCTGGGAAAGAGCTCTTTTCAGGGGCCACAACCGAATGGTTTGACTATAATCTAAAACAATGTTTCACTATAAAGAATTCGGGCTAAATTTTTCTCCGCCGATGGATGGATGGACACTCGCGCGTTGCAAAATACGTGGTCGTAAAAAGCGAGAGTCGTAAAGCGAGGTTATTGCGGCTTTATGCTTTTTTTTATTACACGGCAGGGGAAAACAGAATAAGGAAGAGAAAAAAGAAAACCATCACCTTCTTGTCTCGTCTTGGCTTCATTGATTATGAATGGAAGTCTCGTCTATGGTAAATACAAAACTCATCTTAAATTAGTTTTCATTGGGCCATTACGTTGGGTTTACAGTGTTCATGGGTCCACAGTAGGCTCTTAGGGTAAAAGAGACTCTTTAGCTATGGTAAGCAGCTCTTCTAGGAGAAGGACATTCCAAAATCAAACTTTGTTCTCTAGTTTTGGGTAGTCCCATAGCCTCTGTACCGTGATCTTCCACTCTCTTGTGTTAGAATTCTCTTGCTTGAGGGTACATTCGGGCAATTCTATCTGTTTCCTCTTACTCTTGTTTTCTTAAAGTTTTTATAGTTTATATAGGAAATATTTATTCTGTTACAGTTTTTAAAATATTCTATTTTCCCTTGTTTTCTATCCTCACAGGGCTATTTTCCTTGTTGGGGCCCCTGGGCTTTTATCATCTTGCTTTTCCAAATAATGTAGTTGCTTAGCAATTAATAATGATAATAATAGTAATAATAATAATAAAAATGGCAATATTAATGATAATGATCTAGCAATTCTCCACTGGGCTCATATGTCTATAGGAGCCATTAGGCTTATAGGGTTGTAGCTTAGTTATTAATAATTATGATGTTAAATGCTGTCTTTGGACAAGGATATTTGATATGGTAATGTAGGTTTTATCTAAATTATGTAACAGACCGTAACCTCTGCTATAATTTCGTAATTAGATATATGTAAAAGTAATTTTCTATCTACCATTCACATTATTGATAGTTTTATTTTAGTCGTAATTATTTGTGAACACTTGTGGTAACTTTACCTGGGCAAAGCATATTTGTTACATATTGGTTAGGTGTGTGTGAGTACATCTGAATAGTCAGTTTTATAGCGTAGACACATTGTGGATGACTTGAAATCTATGGACTATTGTTGTGATCATGGCTAGACATTTATTACTGGTAAACATCAACTTACTATCCCTTTAATCAGTGACTATTGCCTGGTGCTCCCTGGTCCTTTGTATATATACATAAATATGTATAAACTAATATACATTTATACCCATGCACTTGACAACACAGAGATTACCAAAAAAATCTTCTTCGCTCAAAGGGTTAACTACTGCACGGTAAGGGTAGAAGAGACACTTTAGATTTAGACACTTGTATGCCCCGTGTATAGAACAGTACAGATGCATGTCTCTTACCATTGCCCAAGGAATACGGGACCAAATTACGTTGTTCGTAGCTTTCCCTCTAATCCAATAAATATCTTAAGCAGCCATATTAAATTTTTAACAGAGCTTTCTTAGCATAGTATAAAACTCCTACATTCTGGGGATGGGTGTGCGAAATTATTGTGGTTTGTATACAAAAGGGTTGGGGGTAAGAAAATATTGATTTCTGGAGTTATGTTGAGTTCAAGAGAGAGAAAGATAGGTTATTCATACTGGCTGGCTTTAATAGATGTAGGAGAATGGATGCGTTCATACGTGCGCGTGTGCTTGAATACTTATTTAGATTTTTACATGATAAGTATAATTTATATATATACATATATATATGACAGTTAATGTTTCCTCAGGACATGCGACTGAAATTGAAAGTATGATATGTATGAGATGGAGAAAATATGGTAAATAAAATGGGATTATGAAATGTAAAATGTCCATTTCTTTGAAAAGAAAAAATTCTAATCAATGGTCATACCAGTATTAACATATGCGTCGGAAACTTGAAGCGTTACGAAAGCTTTAAAACATAATAGAAAGAATAATGGTGTAAATAACAGAAAAAGAGCAACATGGATACGAGAGTAAACTAAAGTAAATGGTATTCTAACTTGTAAGAAAATGGAATGGACATGGGCAGGACATATAATAAGAATGACAGATATTGGATGGACATTACGAATAACGGTGTGAGTCTCTAGAGATATCAGATAAACCAGAGGAAAGAAGACAATGGAATAACGAGCTAAGAAAATTTTCTGTTATGGACTGGCATAGAAAGACCATATACAGATGCAAGTGGAAAGACATGTTTGAGGCCTTTGTTTAGGCCCTGGATTAGTAACGAGTGGAGATGATGATATATACTTATAATCATTTATAGCATTCTTTAATATTATTATTATTATTATTATTATTATTGTTATTATTATTATTTTTGTTGTTGTTGTTGTTGTTTTTGTTATTATTATTATTATTGTTATTATTATATTCTAAGCTATAACCATAGTTGGAAAAGCATGATGCTATAAGCCCAAGAGCCCCAACTGGGAAAATAGCCCAGTGAGGACAGGAAATAAGGAAAAACTACAAGAAATTTTAAGAGCAATAACATTAAAATAAATATTTCCTATATAAACTATAAAAATTATAAAGTAACTAAAGGAATAGATGCAAGATAGTATAGTGTGCCCGAGTGTACCGAGGCTATGGCACTACCCAACACTAGAAAACAATGGTTTAATTTTGGAGTGTCCTTCTCCTAGAAGAGATGCTTACCGTAGCTAAAGAGTCTCTTCTACCCTTACCAAGAGAAAAGTAGCCACTGAACAATTGCAGTAGTTA
>NC_090749.1:48317891-48327891 GCF_036898095.1 Palaemon carinicauda | reverse complement strand
TTTTCTTGAAATAGATAACAGAAATTTAAATATTTATAGAATAATAATAATAATAATAATAATAATAATAATAATAATAATAATAATGATAATAATAAAAATTATTATTATTATTATTATTATTATTATTATTATTATTATTATTATTATTATTATTATTATTATATACCTAGTTTCTTCCGCTGATAAAGCAGTATTTAAAAGCTAGAGATCTTTTAACGTAAAAAAGTACATATTCAAGAAAAATCCATAAATGATGAATATCCAAAACATAAAGGAAGTTATTTAGGAAATATAAGTAAGTTTACTCAAGAAACGTTCTATTTTCGATACTTCATTGATGACCGTTTAAGAAAGTTTAGTTTGAAAATAAATGATAGAAAATAGGTTTCCTTGAAATATTTAACCTAAATCTATGGTATAACAGAAAAATACTTTTGGACAAATTAGTTGTCAACAATAAAATAGGATGAAAAAAACGAGCAATAAAACCATTTTTACCAATATTGCAACAGCTTCCTAAATTAATCTCTGTAAGAACTAAGTGATATAAAAAAAGAAACATAAATAAAAGTAACGACCTAAACGTGACTTGAAACGTTTAAGAATTCTATGCCTGGATGAGACTGTTAACCCCCTTTTGTGCCAGCATGAAATATGGTGTTCAACTACCGTAGAGTTTACGGAGGGTTGGGGGTCTGGTGTGTGTGCAATGAGGCCATTAGTAAGGCTGTTCGGACTTATAGTTAAGCCTGAGCTCCCCCCCCCCCCCTTTACCTTATCCTATCATCTTCACATACACGCCCTGTCATCTCCTCATACTACAAACCCTTATTATCCTCACTCTCCTCAATTTAGTACTTTTCTATATACATCTGATAGCTTATGTCCATCCCAGGATTCCTTAAATATGAGTAATATGAGTAAAATTTCGTTAAGTGTCCCACCAATCATATTCAGTTTCTTATTTTTTAAGAAAAACAAAACGTCTACATTTCTTATGAGATATCTAGTCTCATGTTCCTCTACCTCCCCTTCCCCCCATGGTAGTTACCTATTGTATTCTATTAACAATCAAGTAAGTAATTGACGGTTTATCTCAACATAGGTGTTGTATATTTTGTTGCCGGAACTATCATTCCCTTATAACATTAACCTCGGGCATTTGTTTATTCATTTATTTATTTGACAACTTATTTTTTAATCATTATTAAGCAATGAAATGCACTAGAGTCTTATATTTCAATATCCCAGGCCTATAGAAAGCGTTAGACATGATTCAGGCAGGTGAAAAGGTTTAATGGTTGATCTCAATAAATATGAGTGCCATAGAGGGTTTTTTTAAGGGGGGGAGTGAATGGTCAGTGGGTCCACTTTTTCCCGATCGTCTGACTTTTGATGTCCACCTGTTTGATTCTACTTTTTTGTTTTGACACTCAGCGTTACTGTGATAGGGGATTGGATGGTCATATTTAGATGCTTGTGGAATGTAGTTATTTGTGTGTGTTTTATGGTAACTTTTAGGTGTATTGCTTTATTACGGTTATGACGTCTGTCTGTATATTTGATCTTGTTTTGTAATATTTTTTTCACTATTAAAACGACAGGAAATTGTCGATATATACACACATACACGACTAAATATATATATATATATATATATATATATATATATATATATATATATATATATATATACACACAAATGTATGTATATATACACATACATACACACACACACACACACATATATATATATATATATATATATATATATATATATATATATATATATATATATATATATATATATATATATATATATATACAAATGTATGTATATATACACATAAATACACACACACACACACACACACACACACACACATATATATATATATATATATATATATATATATATATATATATATATATATATATATGTAATAGTTAGAATAGTAATATTACATGTTTAAAACAAATGACGTAATATGTCATGTTGGTTGGAAGAGCTAACCCTGAGATTTGCTGTAGTCATTCAAATTGTAAACAGGATGTATAATGCAAAGACGGCAAATTGACATTCTTTCTTAACGTCAACACATTGTCTCCTCGTGTGAAAGTTTGTGACGTCACCGGATGCAGGTGTCTTCCGATTCCGTCACTTAGCTAAATTAAAGCAAGCATACGATATTTGGGATATCGGTAATTTATTCAGTTCATATCTAAACTTCACCAGAATTGGTCATGTGGACCAACACAGCTTCCTCCAGTGATGGAGATGTTTAACTCTGTTGTTTATAAAAAATAAAACTTAAAAACCATTAAGATGTATTCAGTAAACCATTTAAATACATCTGAAAACAACTCATACTCAAATGTGTGCTTAAGACAGTAGCACACCAATAAATGGTGGCAGCGGTTAAACTCTAAGACAGCGATTAAACTCTAAGAATTAGAGAAATATCTTCAAGACTTCAAAATAAATAGCTGTAAAACCAGAGAAATATCTTCAAGACTTCAACATAAAAGCTGTAAAACCAGAGAATGATCTTCAAGACTTCAAAATAAAAGCTGTAATACCTGATAAAGATCTTCAAGAACTCAAAACTATCTACAAGAATCTACAATTTTGATTAAGTCCAACGGAAAAGCTAACATCAACATATGTTAGTATACAACTTGAATCTTCAATCAACCTCCTAGGAAACCCAAGGACTGGCGTTCAACAATTGCAAGACATATCCAGGAAGAACTACATTCAACAAGAAACTAGAACGAGACATCGCTAACAAAACATCAAGAGAGAGAGAGAGAGAGAGAGAGGACGTGTCGACTTCATATAAAGCTAAGTACAGAGATTTTGTATTCATTTCAGTTTGGGCAGTGAAGTGTAGTTATCACAAGTCGTTAGTCAATTATTACTGGGGTGAGTGAATTCCTAAACTTTGTTATAAGAAACTCCGAATTCTCATTTAGAATTTTTCTTTCTTTGTGCTAATTCCTTTTTCTTTCATAAACTCTTGGGGGGAAATGTATTGGGATTAGTAACATTGTTGGGGGAATTTTATTATACATATGCGTTTACGCAGTGGGCGTCTGTACTCATATAGATATTTTGATAGGATTGAAAGGGGTCAAAGAGATAGAAAAAAAAAATACAGCAGTCATGGCTCCTCCTGTCAGCCCTACCCCTGGACCTAATGGTGTAGGCCAGGCTAATCCTCCTCCAATTGTGACGCTTGTAAATGCCAGGTCAGCAATCCTTCCTTTTCAAGGTCGTGTCAACGGGTTCTTGCCACAAAATGTGGAGTCATGGATTTCATCCGTTGATGCCCATTTAAATGCCAAACAAATCGTAGATCCTTTTGTACAATTACAAGAAGCTAAAAGTTTTATAGATTTTTCTAAGGGGGATGAGAGTGCGTATTTAAGAGGTGTTTCATTTCAGGAAGCAGTTACTTGGGATGATTTCAAAGTTAGGTTACGCGCGATTTATGGGGGTGAGGAAGCTTTGGATGTAGTGTTAACGTTACGAAATACACTTAATCAAGCCACTATGAATCGGCTTAATGTTGTTGAGAGAGCAGCTCTCATAGCTGATAGGCTTAACGAATATCAGGACATTTTAGGTAATTCCACTTGGGTTACTAACGATAATATCTCCGTGAAAGATTTTTTACGATTAATGTATTTAACTTGCATGACACTTATGTTGCCTGAAGCTTTAGTGCGGTGCTTTGATAAGAAGTTAATGCCTGCAAGTACGGAATTGGATGTCTATAAACAGATAAAGAAACACATGTCCAAGTGTCCAGATCTCGATCCCGTGTTAACTCAAGTTTTTGCTAAGAATGAAACAAAACCACAAACAGTGAACGTAATTAACAATCCAGTAGCGGGAGTGACGTGTTACAACTGCAAACGTCAAGGTCACATAAGCGCAGACTGTAGAACGAAATTTTGTTCAGTTCACAACACAGCATCACATTCTTATAGTCAATGTTACGCGTGTAAGACACAACAATATCCTAGAAATACACAGTCAATTCCACAGTCAGGTCCATATGGAAATAAAAAGAAAAATCCCCATTTTAACAATAAGAAGAAACAACAAAATGTCAATGCAGTTCAGAGTCCGAAACAAACAAACACTTCTTCAAATATCGCTGAGCCTGGGCCGTCAAACCAGACCTCGCAAAGTCAGCCTAATTTTCAGAATGTGCAGAGCAAAGCAAATACCACATAGTTAACTCTAGAGGGGAAGAGAGTGATGTTGGGTCAAGGTCATTTATGTCAACATCAATAGTATTGAATAATCAATTTAATGTTTTATCAGATAATTGTGAGACAATAGATTTTCCTATGAAACACATGGCCGAATTAAGTAAAACAGTGCATGCTCCCGTAGATTTGCAACGAATTCATACAATAATAAGCCAAAATGAGTTACGGCCAACCTTATATGCTGTAAATTTAGAACACAAATCCTTTACGTTATTTTTTGACTCTGGTAGTCCACGTAATATTATGGATTTGAAGACGCATCATTTGTTGTTTTCGAACTTTCCGATTGAAAAATCAGGAATTAGACTTTCAGGTATAGGAAATAATGAATTAAACGTCATAGGCATAACTCATATTCAGTTCAGAGTCGGTAATCGCACGTTTGCCGATACATTTGTTGTTGTGAAAAACATTAATATGTATCCAGCTGTAATTATAGAATACCCATCTATGGGAAATCAAAACATTGTCTTAGCTCCTGCAAAGCACGGCGTGTATATCAAAGGGAAATTCTATAAGTCTTCTAATACTTTAAAGTCAGTTTTGGATAAAAAGGAGACGACAAATGTAACCGTAACGTACGTTGAAGAACCAATAACTTGTCTCACTAATAAAGAAATAATATACGCGACCCAGCAGAATTCTCGTTCACCCGTAATATCATCTTGCACGCAATATATCGAACCAAACATACCTTCGAATTTAATAGTGCAAATAAAGAAAACACTACCGGGATCTGAAATATTAATCCTTTCCGATACTTTGAAAACTAACGGATTGTCTGTCACACAAGCTATTTATACAGTAGGCTCACATCAGCAATGTAATATCGAAGTCTGTAATCATTTAAATAACACTATAGTAATTCACAAAAATCAACATATCTTGGATGTAGAAGTTTATAAACATCGTATTCTTACCGTTGCTGAAATCAATCACTCTCAATCAGTTGCGGATGAATCCCTTTTACGATCTATTAAAAATAAAATCAGTAAGGACATTCAAGACGAAGAAATTCAGCAGAAAATTTTTGAACTTTTAACTAAATATACAGATGTCTTTTCCACTACGGATGGATCCTTAGGAAAAACAGATGTGATCGAGCATCAAATAAGGTTAAAAGACAAGAAAAAAATTATATATGTACCCTCGTACAGACTCCCTATGAAATTCCAGAATGAAATAAATGATGAAGTAGGTAAAATGTTAGAGGAAGGAGTCATTAGAAAATCAAATAGCCCTTATAATTTTCCTTTAATAGTTGTACCGAAAAAAGATCGAACATGGCGTATCTGCGTCGACTTTCGTCGTCTAAACGAGGAAACGATCCCTGATCGATTCCCAGTGCCATGTACTGACGATATTTTGTCTTTGTTAGGTCAGAATAAATATTTTACCAGTTTGGACTTACTTAAAGGCTTTCACCAGATATCATTAGAAGAAGATAGTATCCCATACACAGCCTTCAGCACAGCCAGGGGACATTATGAATTTTTACGGATGCCTTTTGGTTTACGTTGTGCTCCTATAACATTTACAAGAATGATTAACATAGTGTTTGGAGACTTGTTAGGGGATATATTGCATGCCTATATGGATGATCTTGTAATCTTTTCCAACACCTTAGAAGAACATCTACGTAAGTTAGAACTAGTACTACAGAGATTAAGACAACATAACTTAAGGGTAAAGATTAGTAAGTGTGAATTTTTCAAAACAGAATTAATATATTTGGGTTTCATGGTGTCAAGCCAAGGTCTTGAAGTAGTTCATGATAAGGTGTCGGCTATACGTAATTTTCCCATACCTACTAATGTCAAGGGAATACAGCAATTTCTGGGTTGTAGTGGATATTACAGGCGTTTTATACGCAACTATTCAATAATAGCCGCTCCTTTAACTGATCTTACGAAGAAGGGCGTAGATTTCATATGGTCTGAGCAACATCAACAGGCGTTTAATACTTTGAAAGATGAACTGTGTAGTTCTCCTATCTTAAAATTTCCTGACTTCGGTAAGGAATTCTTCATTGCAACAGACGCCTCAGACTTAGGAGTAGGAGGGGTATTGCTTCAGCAATATGATAAACAGTTTTTCCAGATAGCTTTCTATTCTCGAAAATTGAGAACTTCCGAAAGTAAGTATGCAGTAATAGACAAGGAAGGACTAGCTATTGTTAATTCGCTAGTGCATTTTAAGTTCATAATTTACGGTTATCCCGTTAAGGTTCTTACTGACCATAAACCACTAACAGAGTTCTTTAAAGGCTTCAATCACAGCCCTAAACGAACTCGGTGGCATTTGATCATTCAAGATTTTGGCGCAAGAATCGGGTATTTACCTGGGAAAGCAAATATCATTGCGGATGCATTATCACGCAACCCCGTGTCATCTTGTACGGAGCCTTTAGCTGAATTAATAGATATATCAACATCCATGCCTATTGTAAAAACAATATCTGAACAAGAAGATTTAGGCTGGAGTGCTGAATTGTTACAGACTGAGCAAAGAAAAGATCAGAAAATAGAAACAATTATAAATGCTTTGAAAGGCAATCATAAAGAAAAAGAATATATAAAGTATAAGCAGCAGAATTATATAATCAAAGATAATATTCTGTGTAGGACTGTGACAAGGAAAACCCGCAATACACCACATGTAACTAACGACCAGGTAGTAGTACCAATCTCACTTATTTCCACTGTCCTGAATTGGTTGCATTCAAATCCATTACATGGACACCCTGGGTTCTCATTAATGTCACAGAAAGCCAAATCATTGTTTTATTGGCATACAATGCTTACAGATATAAAAAGACACATAGCTAATTGTCGCACATGTCAGGAAAACAAAGGGCATACGAAAACACCTGTCAGCCTAGGAGCTTATCCTGTTCCCAATCAACCCTTTGAAAGAATACATTTAGATTTGTTAACAGGATTTTACGAGTCAGACAGAGGAAATAAGCACCTCTTAGTAATTATAGATGCTTTAACTTGATATACAGAACTAATAGCGCTTAAAACTAAAACTGCGATTGAATGCGCTAGGAAGTTTTACGAGTGTTACATTTGTAAACATGGAATTCCACACATGATAATCTCAGACTCGGGTGGTGAATTTAATAATCACTTTCTTACCTCATTGTGTGAATTCCTCAACATAAAGAAGATTAATACCATGATATATCACCCAGAGTCGAATGGGCTAGTGGAAAGAGCAAATAGGAAGATATTAAATATATTGAGGGTAACACTAGGGGGATCAGACCCCAACTGGGATATTGCAATACCGGCGGCACTGAGTACTCTGAATCATTCATATCATATATCAATTAAAATGTTACCGCATGAAGCATTGTATGGTACCCCAGTTAGAACACCTTTCCATGTATTAACGCCTACAACTAATCTATCAAATCCTTTAAAAGAATGTATAAATGCAAGTATAAGTCGATATGATATCCTTCGAAAGAATTTAGAAGAATCACAAATCATAATGAAAAGGAATCATGATAAAATAGCGAAACCAACTAAAACATATAACGTGGGTGATAACATCTATATTCAAATCAATGTCAGAAAAGGGCTCAACTATAAACTAACACCTAAGTTTGAAGGCCCATTTAACATTTTGGAAACATTAACGGCCAATAGGTTTAGAATTCAAAACGTAGCCCAACCCACGGATGAGAGAATAGTACCATTGTCTCACATAAGAAATTAAAAAGAAAAGAGAGGAAAAGAAGTGAGGAAAAATTTTATTTTGTGTGACTAAAAGTTTTCTTTTTAATACAGGAGTAATTACATATATTTTTTCTCGTTACAGGTTTCCAAGATGAATTTTTTGTTGTTGGAAGTGATATTGTTCGCTCAGACATTTTTCTCGTATGGGATGAGTTCTAAGACTAAGAATATATGTTTTAAATATGGCAATATAGTTGAAAGACAAGAAGACATTTTTATTACATCAACCAACGTAATTGTCGAAGTGCATATGCAAGCAATTTTTCTTCAGGAGAATGATGTCACTAGCTTAAGAACCGCCATTTCAAGGTTTTCTGCATCATTGGATGAGTTGCATAGGAGACATTTTCATTTGACTACTAAGAGTTTGCTTGGATCAACATTAAAAGTTGCAGAGATGCTATCTGATGACTTGAAAAATAAGACTGGCGAAACAGGATCTTTGGCTTATGACCTTTTGATGTGGACTGTAGGACACGAACATAAGGAAAGACGGAATCCGTTCATTTATGCTGCATTAAGCATCTTTGGGTCTGTTGCAAGTTTAGGTTTAGGACTTTCCAATCGTCTTAAAATTAGTAATCAAAATAAGAAAATTGAGTTCTTGACTCATAAAGATGAATTGATTCTGTCAGAACTAAGGGATCAGTTAGCTTCAATCAATAAAATTATGGATTTGTTAAATGAACATTCAGATAATATCGTTCAAATTATGGAAGTACAGGATTTGTTGGCAACATTAACGTATTATGATTCAAAGATAGATCACATACATAACAGAATTGCACATTTCATTGAGAAATCCAAGGATTATGTAGAAGCTATCACGTTAGCAACTAAAGGTGTATTGTCGCCCCATTTGTTGCCTATACGTTACTTAAAACTAGTTCTGGAGAACGGAAGGGATGAACTAGGCTATGTTCCTTTGTTAGACGAACATAGGTTAGAATTTTATTACAGCCTAATTACAGTAAACGTAGATAATAACAAGATTAGGATTACAATTCCCTTTGATTCTTCTGATGCCTGGCAATCTTACAGGATATCACCATTTCCGACTTTCATGACGAATCACTCAAATCCAGTAATATCCAGTTTGACAGGACACGTATTGATTTCCCCAGACAAGGAAACATATACGGTCATTAAAGACTTAAATCAATTAACTCACTGTTCAGACGCAATGGATAGAAAAATATGTACAGCTGACTCATTTGAATTCCGTAAAAACTTAATGGATTCATGCGAGTTAGGTATAGTGCTAGACGGTGCTCTCTCCCATACAAGTGAAAATTGTCTGGATAGGCTTTATCCCTTTGACAATAAAGAATTCAATTGCAGACTAAATAATGGCTCGTGGATACGATACGACAAGGACGGCTTCAATGTATCATGCCCTGACGGATCCACATCCTTCAACCACATCTTCGTCGCAGCAGATGGCTGTATCGGGACTTCCCCGAATTCCATGGTGACTGGCCTACGGACAATCATCAGAGAACGAGCCTACTTCGCGAACTTCACGTGGACCTCTACAATGCCAGCACTTCCTCTCCCTTACAACGGCCGTGTGGCAAAGCAGTTGATGAAACTTACCGAGAAGGACCACCTGTCACCGACTTATGAAGAAATTCTTCACCCCATAATACTGGCTAGTTTGTGTGTCACGGCGATGATATTTATCGCCGTGAACATCCTTGTTTGGCGTAGGTTACGGCAGAGCAAGCAGCTACAAAGGAACGAGTTGCATAGCCCTGACAATACCCCCTACCTGATCCAGTTCAAAGCTGTATGAGTGGCCACCTCATTCGCTAAGGGAGTAATTTGTCGGGAAGATGTTTGTATGAAAAGCTGATTAGTACGCTAGTAATATGTAATTAAAGAAATTCTCTACATTTGCATTGTTAAAAATACATTTAAAATAACATTTAAAAAAAATAAATAAAATAAAAAGGATATAAATCATT
>NC_090749.1:48307891-48312891 GCF_036898095.1 Palaemon carinicauda | reverse complement strand
GGTTGGTCCCCAGCTTCTTTAAGTAATTACGCGGTCATCTGGGTAATTGACAGTGGTGGCTAGGTCACCGCAACTTCTCATATATACAGAGCTTTGGAATTATAGGTGATCCTCCGTGTTCCTGTGTATTTGCTCCCATTATTTTTTAATCTTCGCTCTGTTAAGTGGTGGGACAACTTCAGAATTTTTCTCCGCTTATTTGTTCCCTAGCTTAAAGGTTTAAAGGACGATCATGAGTGGAAGAGGCAAAGAACAATGATATAGTCTTACTATATTAAAAAACCCTAATTTGAATCGGAAATTACCCGTAAAAATATACTGTTCTCAACCGTATTTCAGTAAATTACAGGCGACCGTAACCTTACCATACTTAATTAAATTTTACCGATTGGTGACCGTGATATCACTCCTTTATGTCAATATATCCGTTTTTAAAACGGTAAACATTCTGCAATAAATGTTGCAGTGACATATCTATTCTAATGTTGTTACTGATCTTCAGATTTTTCGGTATTCTTCATTCATTACATCTCATATAGTTTATTTATTTCCTTATTTCCTTTCCTCACTGGGCTATCTTTTTTTTTTTTTTTTTTTTTTTTTTAACTAGGGTTGTAGCTTAGCAAGTAAAAAAGACAATACTATAGTTTATTCGCTATTTCTTTATTTCCTTTCTGTAATAGGCTGCTTTCCTTGTTGAAGCTCTTGGGTTTGAATCAACCAGCTTTTACGATTAGCTTGGCTAGTAATTATAAGAGAAATTAAAAATGAAAAAGACAGAGCAAATGAAAGAAGCAAGGAAATTCTTGCTTTTTTCGATAATAAAGGTATTATCAGAAGAGGCAATAATGAAGGTAAAGCAAAGAAGGTAAAGCACCGTTTTTAATGCAATTTTTTTAACAGTGTACAGACTAACAATACATAAATATGATCATCGGCCAAGCCCCATCTCCATACAAGCAATGACTAGGGAGGGCCAGGCAATGGTTACTGATGACTCGACAGGTAGATCTATAGCCTCCCTTAAACCCCCATATCCTTAGCTCACAAGGATGGTCAGGTTGCAGACACTAATGGAATTAACAAGTTTAAGCGGGACTCGAACCACAGTTAGGCAGACCACCCAGATCCTTAGCTCATAAGGATGGTGAGGTTGCAGACACTAAAGGAACTAACGAGATTGACGGCACTCGAACCCCAGTACAACAGGCCGCCAGATAGGGACGTTTCCAAGAAGCTTCCAAAACTTTCTATTTTATTAATTTATTACCTCCCGCTTTTATAATCTCTGGATTTTATCATTTAATTTCTTTGAAGTGGATGATCTACCCCCAGAACTTTCGTCTGCTTACGTGTTCATGTTTAATAACACTTTTTTCTTATAAGAGGGATAATCAGCCTTAGAATTTCTAGTATTTATGCTAGTTTTCTTTTCTAATCTTGTTCTTTTCATATTTATTTTACCTTTAATCGCTTCCTTTTTATTGACCTTTGGAATTTTCCATATTCCCGTATTTCTCCTGATGTTACTCCATGATGCCAGAAATCAAGTTATGGTATTCCACTATGAGTAATATTTGAAATTTCCCCTTCACCCTGGTGAAGTTTTCAGTATTAGGCAGAAAAAAAAAGCGGAAAGAGAGAGAGAGAGAGAGAGAGAGAGAGAGAGAGAGAGAGAGAGAGAGAGAGAGAGAGAGAGAGAGAGAGAAAGACTTGCTCATTCTTACATAGGTGAGATATACATATTTAGAAATCATAATTTAGCAAGTATTCTCAATTTAATTTTAAGCTGAAAAATTGAGGTAAATGGTAATTTCATCTAGCAGGTTAATGTGTTTATTCCTGATAATGGAGACAATAATAATATCCTTAACTAAAACATATAACATTCACGTCACTTCATTTCCTTCCTTCATAAAACTCTTTTTGAATGGGGGTGGTGGGGTGGGGGAGAGTTTTGAAGACTGAAATACCTCCCGCCAAAGGCGCAGCAGGGAGCTATCTGACAAGGCGAAGGCAGCGCCTTTTGAAAACCTCAAAAATGAAATTGACTATTCACATGGCACGGCAGAACTGATATATTTCCCCCTTTCATCTGTTAGTGTGAGAAGAGTTGCCGAATAGGGAATTCTTATCGGCATTTCCCTGGGAAAAGGTCGGGGCTTGATGTGTACGGGGAAAGAGGTCGATTATCTGAGAGAGAGAGAGAGAGAGAGAGAGAGAGTTTTGTGAGTTGTTTTCGTAAATCGATATGAAGAGACTGTATAGCTATAATTTGCCTAATTTAGGCAGAATAACACATGTTCTTCAGGAGAGAGAGAGAGAGAGAGAGAGAGAGAGAGAGAGAGAGAGAGAGAGAGAGAGAGAGAGAGAGAGAGAGAGAGAGAGAGGGGGGTTTTGTTTTAGAAATATTGTATTTTATCATCACTGTTTTAATTATTATTTGATTAAATTAAATGTATAACCGTTATTATTGTCATCTTTAAAGACAATACATATTTCAGTATTTTGGGTGGCTCCAAGGAAACATGATGAGTCATTGCTACAATCACCCCTTTGCCTGCATACTTTTTAACTTGAAAGGGCACTTGATAGAGCACATACCTTAGCCACCGCCAATTTTGTCTCCAAGAAAACTGATGATGTTGCGAGTATTTGATCCCAAAACACATATAGGGCGAAATTGGCAATTGAATTATGCTCAATTTGACAGTGGTGTCGGGCAAATCAGATAAAAATTGGCCATGATATGGTAAAAAGATTTTTTATTTTTTTTTTTTTTACTTTTCGTGACATTGCCCTTCCAAAATTTAGTCAAATTATCCTTGGATCTTGGCTAATCATCACACAAACTTTCATGAGATTCGGTCAAAGGGTTTTTGAGTTTTGTGATAAGTTTTTTTTTTTTTTTTTACCTTTTTGTGACCTTGGCCTTTAATTTGGTTCCAATCAGTCCCAAAATTGTTTTTGTATCTTATCCAATGAACCCACATAATTTCATGAGATTCGGACAAATAGTTTGTGAGTTTTGTGATATATTTGTGAGCTTTTCATGACCTTGGCCTTGACTTTTGACCCAATCACTCCCAAAATATTATCAAATTGTCCTTGAATCATTGCCTGTCATCCCAAAAAATTTAACAACATTCGGTCATATAAGTTTTGAGTTATGCAAATCACAAACACACAGACAGACAACTCTTATCAATACACAATCTTTGCCGCAACGAAGTCGAAGAAGGTAATAATGATATTATGGGAGATGAACTCATTTTTCTCGGGTAAAAATTTGAGATAGTTATATATATATATATATATATATATATATATATATATATATATATATATATATATATACATATATATATATATATATATATATATATATATATGTATATATATATATATATATATATATATATATATATATATATATATATATATATATATATATATATATATGTATTTATTTATTTATTTATTTGTTTATTTATTTATTGATTTATTCATTCATTTATTCATTCATTCGTTCATTCATTTATTAATTTATCCTTTTTCCCCGCCCTTCCCTTATCTCATTTCGGTAATTTGCGATTTAAAAAAACTTTATACATTAAAATTGTTTTGCATCATTTCATTTTAATTATGGAATTTTGTGTTCGATCATAAAATGACGTTTACTGTTAATAGAGAGAGAGAGAGAGAGAGAGAGAGAGAGAGAGAGAGAGAGAGAGAGAGAGAGAGAGAGAGAGAGAGAGAGAGAGAGAGTTCAGCTAGACACGTGAGAAGGTCCCATAACTCTCCATTGTGGCTAAGCTCTGTAAGACCCAGAGGCCATTTTTAATCCTCTTCCATCCTCTTATATTTTCTCTCATAGATGAGAATCTTCCTCAATAGCTGTTGCCATCGTTTAGGGGATTTGCATTTCGCAGATATATTATTTTAGATGTTGTTTACGACACTGAAATAGCTGCCTCTAGGATAATCATTTTCGTTTTGATTTAACCTCTTATATAATCTTGGTCGATTCACGGAAGGTAACGTCATGTTTAGGTTCCATCGGTAGTATGTGGAGTAGTTTTATGTATCAAGTTTAATTTTTTAGGTATTGCACTAAACATAATTGGTGTTACCCACGTACACACACATATGTGCTGCATAGGTAGTAGGTTGGCCAGGGCACCAGCCACCCGTTGAGATACTATTGCTAGAGAGTTATGGGGTCTTTTGACTGGCCAGACAGTACTACATTGGATCCTCCTCTCTGGTTACGGTTCATTTTCCCTTTGCCTACATACACACTGAATAGTCTGGCATATTCTTTACATATTCTCCTCTATCCTCATACACCTGACAACACAGATTACCAAACAATTCTTCATCACCCAAGGGGTTACTGCACTGTAATTGTTCAGTGCCACTTTCCTCTTGGTAAGGGTAGAAGAGACTCTTTAGCTATGGTAAGCAGCTCTTCTAGGAGAAGGACACTCCAAAATCAAACCACTGTTCTCTAGTCTTGGGTAGTGCCATAGCCTCTGTACCATGGCCTTTCACTGTCTTGGGTTTAGAGTTCTCTTGCTTGAGGGTACACTCGAGCACACTCTCCTATCTTATTTCTCTTCCTCTTGTTTTGTTAAAGTTTTTATAGTTTATATAGGAGATATTTATTGTTGTTACTCTTCTTAGAATATTTTATTTTCCTTTTTTCCTTTCCGCACTGAGCTATTTTCCCTGTTGGAGCCCCTGGGCTTATAGCATACTGCTTTTCCAACTAGGGTTGTAGCTTAGTAAGTAATAATAATAATATATATATATATATATATATATATATATATATATATATATATATATATATATATATATATATATATATATATATATATATAGATATATATATATATATATATATACATATATATATATATATATATATATATATATATATATATATATATATATACATATATATATATATATATATATATATATATACATATATA
>NC_090749.1:48302891-48305391 GCF_036898095.1 Palaemon carinicauda | reverse complement strand
CTCACATACTACCTAGAGCCAAACCCTCCGTAAGAGCCTTGCAATTAAATAAACAACTACCCATTCTCTAAATCGTTGTTGTCTTAATACAATCTTCTAATCCTCTTCCCTCTCCCTTTCCCTCTCCTCCCTCTCCCCTGTCTCCCCTCCCTCTTTCCCTTCATCTAAAATAAAAAAAAAGAGTATGATTACTGCTAATTCCAAACTGTGGGAAATGATCGCAGTTTATTTCCAGGCAGATGAGATAACTCTGGCAACTTGGATCCTCTAGGGACATTTCACCTATTCTTCCTAACCTCTACCTTACCTTACCTTCTCCCTAGTTGTCCTCCATTAAAACCCCTTTCCCCCCCACCTTACTTCCCTTCTCCCTAGTGGTCCTCACTTACAGCACCTCACAACATTTACCTGGAGCTCCAATTGGCTTTTGAATGTCAGCATCATTTAGCCGGGAGAGTGGAGGTGCCATGCTTGGCTGGTCTAGGTAATTGTAGGGAAATTGTAGGGGATTTAGCCTGGGGGAATTAGGGAATTCTTTGGTCGCGTCTCTGTTCCAGAAGTCTATATATAGGGTCTTCCTTGTGTCTGTTTGTTCAGGATTTGTATTCTTTCAGGTGTTGAATTTTTCTCATGTTTGATTGTTATAAAATATGTTAATGGAATAAATATATTTTATGTAAAATTTGGATTTTTTTTATTTGCATCTTTTTGTAATTTTTGTATTCTTGCATTTTTTTTTTCTTTTTTTTTTTGCTGATTAATTATTGTAAAATATTTTTTGGAATAAATATATTTTATGTGAAATCCGGATTTTGGTTTTTCTAATTTTATCCTTACTCGAAAGCAAATTTATGTCTTTAAATTTGGTTTTAATAAAAGAATTTGTATCTAAGGCATATAATATATAATCATTGCCCTATTCTTAATTGCATCAATTATGAAAGTACTTGAATTTAAAAAAAAAAAAAAATGTCATATTTTCCACTGATTAAGTATTGATTGGAATTACGTTAATGTTAAGTATATTTGAATGAGATCGCGGAAATATTAGGATTATAATCAATACAAAATTTCTTATATAGCAAAAAGCTCTATATACAAGAATGTTTGAATAACTGGAAATGCATATAAAATATATTGTAGTAGAAAGTCAGTTAGTATATTAAACATGTCTGGAATTAAGTAACTCACAAACAGCTCTACTGATTTCTTCAATACCAAATTGTGTATTATATTTGGATGAATAATATTCTCAAAAGGATAAGGCAGATGTCAACTAGGAAATTGTGTAAGAAACATAATTGGAAACTATATTTTGGGTTTAATTAACCCTTTCTTAGAGAACAGAGGGATATCTTTGTTATAGGTATCTGCAACAAAATTTGGCAATGGAAATGATAAATTACCTGAATCGTTATTAAGCAGTTGTGAAGTTGAACAGGTTATATGATTATAGAATGCATATGTTATATATATATATATATATATATATATATATATATATATATATATATATATATATATATATATATATATATATAAATATCTATATATATATGTGTGTGTGTGTGTGTTCATATGCTTTTTATAATCACTTTATAAATATATATATATATATATATATATATATATATATATATATATATATATATATATATATATATATATATATATATATATATATATATATATGTGTGTGTGTGTGTGTGTGTGTGTTCATATGCTTTTTATAATCACTTTATACATATATATATATATATATATATATATATATATATATATATATATATATATTTATATATATATATATATATATATATATATATATATATATATATATATATATATATATATATATATATATATATGTGTGTGTGTGTGTGTATACAGTATATACGCACACACACATATAAATATATTATATATATATATATATATATATATATATATATATATATATATATATATATATATATTTATTTATTTATTTAAATATATATACACACATATATATACATATATATATATATATATATATATATATATATATATATATATATATATATATATATACACACGTAATTATAAAAAAAAAATCTAAAGTGTATGAATATGATCATACTTGAATATATGAATAAGTAGAAATCCAAATCTAAGAATATTTTCTTAAACATAAAACAAAATGAAAAAAAAAAGATTCCATAACATAAAGATAGTATAACTATACAAAAAACTTTGCTAAGCAATCAGGAAATTTATGAATGGAAGATCATATTATTCATCTTCACGCAGGTACATGAATAAACTGACGGGTACCAATGAATATTAAGATTTATGGCCACCCATCCATCTATCTTTGCCAACATCCCGTCAATCAAAATAAAAAAAATGGCTGACAAAGACTGTAACCATATGATATATTCAATCTTTTTTCCTCGTTCTTCTTTTAGGGAGATATTTCCATATTGAACACATTTCATGGTGTCTCTAAAATCTTTCT
>NC_090749.1:48282891-48297891 GCF_036898095.1 Palaemon carinicauda | reverse complement strand
GTTGGAATATCGGATGGGGTTTTACTTAGAAGAAGGCTTTGCCTATTTATAGATTTCTTGGGATTTAGGAAATCCCTGAGGTATGTAGCACGTTTTGGGTATATAGAATGGACTGATACAAAAGTGAGAACTTCCGATTTTTTAAGGCTATATTTAAAGAATGTTATTGATATGGTATTTGTGGTTACATTAGCAAACACTTCTATTAATTAAAAAGAGTTTGGTGGTGAATTAGATTTTGCACAGATACAGTTTATAAGTTTTAAAGGCCGCTCTTGAATGGCAGAGGCAAGGTACAATGACATTGCCCTATCAAGCAGGATAATGCCCTAGAAGCTGACCATATATACTGTGCATATGATCAGCGCCGAATCCCCCTCTCCACTCAAGATAAGACCAAGGAGAGCCAGGTAATGGTTGCTGAGGAATCAACATGTAGACCTATAGGTTCCCCAAAACCCACAGCGACCAAAGGAACTAACGAGCTTGAGCGGGACTCGAACCACAGTCTGGCTATTACCAGTCAGGGACGTTACCACATCGGCCACCACATCCCTGGCACCCCTCGCTCTGACAAATTCCACCTTATTACACATTTACTTCGCTCCGAGTAACCAAACAGTTAGTGTAGGAGATGGTAGAGCTGGTGGGCGGGGCCAAACACAGGAACTGGCCGGGCAGTAATGGGATATGATTGGGTGCCTTTTTTAAGATTAGAGTGTGCTAGTAGTTTCTGTATCCAACTGTACATTGGTTATATGGAAAACATTGGCTGGTGGGTGGCCATTTCATAAGCAAATACTTCGTTTTGAAGAATGTACTGGGAGTCGGTGTGTTTGAATCCACAAACTCTTGAACTATAAAATATACAAAAACTTTGATCCCTTGTAAATGTACTAACAATAAGGTAGCTGCTACTTATACAATAACTTGAGCTACTGGAGAGGGATTGGCGTTGTTTAACCATTACATAGGAAACTAGAGGGGCACTCAGTGGAGAGCATACCTTCGCCACGTCAAGCAGTCTTATTATGCTCTTAACTCCACTGAGTACTTGTACTTCGGTGAATTTTCTTCAAAAGCTAATGGATTTGTCTTTGGATTATACCCCATGTGTCCATCAGTTTCGTTGAAATTGGTTTTATATTCTTTACGTGATGTTCACAAACAAACAACAGACTGTCTTATTTTGCTCTTACCTTCACTGCCTAATTTTTACTTTAATACATTATCTTCAAAATATAGTTGGTTTTACCTTGGATCATACTCCACATTTCCAACTAGTTTCATTGAAATTGGTTCTGTAGTTTTTGGTTAATATTGTTCACAAACGAAAAATAAACTAATAAATTATTTGCCATTTACTTAACATTGCGATTATATTCAAAGTACTACTGCGTACTTGTGCTTTGATGTACTTTATCCAAAATGTTGAAGATTCTTCCTTTGGTCATATACAACATGACTACTAAGTTTGGTCAAAATCGGTATTGTAGTTTTTGTGCAAAGTTGCTCAGAAATAAACAAATAAATAAACTACATAAATACATAACCTTCGCAGTCTTTGAATTTGGTGAAGGCAATGAATTTAGTGATTTATTATTATTATTATTATTATTATTATTATTATTATTATTATTATTATTATTATTATTATTATTATTATTATCCTCCACAAAATCTTCATATTTGGCGAATCAAATGAATTTAATGAAAAACATTTTTTTTTTATTTTGCGAAAAGGAATGATTGCAAACAGGTGAAATGAAATACAAAAGGCGAGAATAATGAAAGGGTATTATATCATACCCTTCCTCCCTCTCCCTATCTTCTCTTTGCCTTATTCTCCTCCTCTCCCTATTATCCCCTCCCTCCCTGACCCTGTCATCTTCCTTTAACTGCTCTCCTATTAATGTCTGAGATTTAGGTTAGCTGAGGTAAGAGGACACAACGAGAGAACTGCATAAGGTTTCCCAAGTGTAAATGAATATATTGGGTCTCTCTTCATGAAATTTGCCTATTTTAAGACTATCTACGTCCACTCCATAAATGTGAGTGGCTGGGTATGTTTTTAAATACGTATTGGCTCACAATTATGTAAGTATGTTATAATACTACGTTATAATTTAAGTATGGATCTTTCTATATATATATATATATATATATATATATATATATATATATATATATATATATATATATATATATATATATATATATATATACATACATATTTATATATGTAAATGTCCTTCTCTCTCGCATATATATATATATATATATATATTATATATATATATATATATATATATATATATATATATATATATATATATATATATATATATATATATATATATATTCTATCATTATTATTGAGATTATAACTAAAAAAGAGAAAAAGAACTACTAAGGTAGAACAGATTCTAACATGTAAGGAAAGGAAATGGCCATATAGAGGACATATAATGAGAATGACAGACAATAGCTGGACATAAGAATAACAGACTGGGTCCCTAGAGATTGCAAAAGAAACAGGGAAAGGAAGAGAAGACGATGGATTGACAAGAAAAGAAAATTTTCCGTTATAGACTAGCACAGAAAAACCATCAACAGACGCAAGTTGAAGGACATATCTGAGGCCTTTGTCTTTCAGTGGACTAGCAACGGCTGATGATGATGATGATGATGAATTATACGTATATACTGTAGATATATACAAATTTTAAGCCATTTTTTTGTGACTGAGGTCTGAATCTGAAAAAGAAATTACTTGTTTCTCAAATATTAACCGTTAACCATTGCATGCAATAACCACTCGACCTTTTACTTCACAAGCATTCGGGCTGGTTCTTCAGTATAATGAGATTTCCTTTCCAATAACTATTTCAATAACTCGTTAAATATTGCAGAGAGAGAGAGAGAGAGAGAGAGAGAGAGAGAGAGAGAGAGAGAGAGAGAGAGAGAGAGAGAGAGAGAGAGAGAGAGGTGAAGTCAATGGTTCAATCTGCTCAGAGGGTTTAACTCAAATTCTTTATTTTTGTATGAAATCGAGGATGATGTAGAAATCTCAACTTTTTATTGAAACTCTAAATGAGTATATTATGTCAACCATCTTCAGAGAATTATATTTGTCAATATTTTCGAGAGTATCATGCTATCACTAAAGCCCTTTATTTTGTAAAGTTTTATATATTTTAAAATTACCATTTTTAAAACACAAGCTCAGATATAAATGTGTATATCTTCTTCATCGTTATCTCTACATTAAAGGGTCGGTTGCCTGATGCACCCTCTCCAATGCATCCTATCAAAGGCATCATCTCCCACCAAACCTCTTCTCTCCAAACAATCCTTCATCTTACCTCGCCATCTAATTCTCGGCCAAAAGAAAAAAAAAAAAATAGGAGCCCACTCCCTCCCCAACATTCATCCTTAACACGTGCCTAAACCATCTCAGTTGTGACTTTCTTATCACCTCTAGTATTTACTACGCCAGCCATAATTTCTTATTTCAAAATTTTCTAACCTTTCAGGCTGTGATATATATATATATATATATGTATATATATATATATATATATATATATATATATATATATATATATATATATATATATATATATGTGAGTGTGTGTGTGTGTGTGCGTGTAGAACAGATTTTATATTTGTATATATGTATTATATATATATATATAAATATATATGTATATATATATATATATATATATATATATATATATATATATATATATATATATATATATATATATATATATATATATATTATTTCCTACTGGCTTTTGCGTATACCAAGTCACGTGATCCTTGTGGCAGTAAAGCATGTATATATATGTATATATACATGTATATATATATATATATATATATATATATATATATATATATATATATATATATATATATATATATATATATATATATATATATATATATATATATATATTCAAATATACATATATATGCATATATAATATACATATGAATATACACACATATATATGTATAAATATTTATATATATATATATATATATATATATATATATATATATATATATATATATATATATATATATATATGTATATACACACATGCACATATATATATATATATATATATATATATATATATATATATATATATATATATATATATATATATATATATATATATATATGCTTGTGTGTCATCCTCACCAGTTTACATGGCAAAGGCCTCAAAATATTCTTGCACGCGACTATTTGTGGTCTTTTTATGCCCGTCTATATCAGCAAATTTTCTCAGTTCGTCAATCGATTGTCTTTTCTTTCTTTCCCTTTTCTTTTGCAATCTTTAAGGACCTATTCTGTTATTAATGGTCACCTTTTTATTATTATTCTCATTATGTCTCCTGCCCATGTCCAATCCTTTTTCTTGTTCAAATATTCTCCTCTACTTTTGTTTGCTCTCGTGTGTGTGTTTTTTTATGTATATATATATATATATATATATATATATATATATATATATATATATATATATATATATATATATATATATATATATATATATACATATATATATATATATATTTATATATATATATATATATATATATATATATATATATATATATATATATGTTTATATATATATATATATATATATATATATATATATATATATATATATATATATATATATATAGATAGATAGATAGATAGATAGATAGATAGATAGATAGATAAACTGTCACATATATGCATAAACTCATGCCTTTCCATGTATATCACGTCATATTAACTCCATCCTGGCACAACTTTAAGAATCTCAAACATTAATTCGAACATTTTGACTTGCAAATCCGATAAGCAATCAACAGCTGTGATATGCATTTTAAGTGTGCGCTTCGAGTAAGCGATTTCATTTGAATTTGACAAGTTCCAAAAGGACTGAATTCATCAATATTCAACTGTTTTACTCTGATCCGTAAGGAATCTTTTAGAGGAATTTTGATAATTCCCTATTCAAGAATTTTTTTTTATTTGAAATGAAGATTTTTAAATAGACATAATCAAATGTTTTGCTATAACAATAATTTGGATTATCTGTGTATACTTTAATTGGTAATAATTGCTGTATTTCTGAGTGGGGATACCTTAACGTGATTTAAATGGTTTGTGTATCGCCATGATGAGGAGTGCTGTGCTATTCACGGTTAGCCATACTGGGTTGGTTTCTTGTGAGCGATCAGACAAGTCTCTCATCATCACCAATCATCCCTGTCCAGCGTGGTTATGAAAACTGGCTAAACCCCAGACATAAAATAGGACATGTCTGAGGCTTTTGTCCTGCAGTGGACTAGAAACAGCTGCATAAGTAGAAAATATTTTACTCAATTATAGTTTTTTATCGAAGTGTATGCTTTTTATTTCTGATGAGAATTCAAAATGGAAAAACATTGAAAATAATAATATTAGGTGCTACTAATTTTCCAATGTTAAATTCACCAAATTTTTATTTCGTAAAGAACTATACATCAACTTCATTAGGGGAAATCCATAGTAATCCTGATAATTTATGAAATTCTAAGACGTAACTCAGCATATGTACAGTTGGCTACAATAATTCCGGTACAGTTCAAGGAAAGCTCTGGAGATGTCTGACAGCTGTGTAGCGTGGCAGGTAACGCTCTGTTTAGCAAAAGAGAAACTGTAGACAGCGCTGCCGATAAAACAAAACAGCTAAGGTTGTAAGCACGTGATAAAAATTATATCTATTAATATTAAGAAGGGTTGTTAAGCAAATACCACCATTTTTCTATAAACATTCTTTTGATGGCATGTTTACAAGCGAAACAATTTTGTTTTACTGGCCGCGATGCTAACAGCGTCTCCTTTACTAAACGCAGGATTACTTGCTACAATGTAGCTTACAGCTCTCAGACGTTGCCTTAGCTTCCAAGTGAAGTGTACCAGAATTAATTATGTTAATTGTACAGATAAGGTTTTGAAGAGTTCTAAGGCTGGCTAACAGTATAGAAATCCATTTGAAAAGTTCAACGGATGACCAACAGTACAGAGATGCATTTGAAAAATTCAGTGGGTGGCCAACAAGACAGAGATGCGTTTAAAAAGTTCAAAGGCTGATAAAAAGTACAAAAATGGATATGAAAAGTTCAGTGGATGTCCAACAGTACAGAGATGCTTTTGAAAATCTCAAAGGATGGCCAACAATACAGTGATGCATTTGAAAAGTTCAAAGGCTGGCCAACAGTATAGAGATGTATTTGAAAAGTTTAAAGCTTGGCCATTTGTATAGGGATTCATTTGAAAAGATCAAGGATTGAAACCAACAAATTACTGAAAGGAATTGGCCTCAAAATCTTGAAAATAATTGCACTAAAATTTCCAAGAATGCCATTTTCATCATTCCAATCTTAATATCATTCAACAAAGCATGAAGAGTTGTAAATTTTAATTGTCAGCCCGGCAGAATTTTATTCTTCAGAATTAAGAGAAATATTCGCATAACTGTTGATTTGCCCTCTCTCTCTCTCTCTCTCTCTCTCTCTCTCTCTCTCTCTCTCTCTCTCTCTCTCTCTGCAACTTTCAGTTCTGACCCGCGAAAGTTGACCAGAATTAGATTAGTTTTTGAGAGTCAGAGGGATGCATTGCAAATTGCAGCGTCTATCGTTATGAACCATCTCTTTATTGCCCCCCCCCCCGGGACCTATCTGTTTCATATTATGTTTCACAGACCTCTAGGACTTTCACAGAGTTTCTTTTATTCACTTAGATGGATTGAGCCGTGGGGTGAATATATTTAAAATGTCTTTTTAGTTTTAGTGAGTTTTAATTTCTACGGATTATGTAAATCTCGATGTTTTTTTTTTATATACCAATCATGATATTAAATTGCAAATTTGTTGATTAAATTCAACGGTGTTCGGATTTTGGCAGAGTTTTATATTAGCATATTAGCATGAGAGGGAAATTCTGACAATAGTTTTTATTTTTTTTCAAAGTTGTAAATTCGAAAACATTGATATAGTTGTTATATGCGTTATAAAGGTATTGGTTTAATGGTTTAAAGGTATCTCATGGATAGCAGAGGCAAGAGACAGTGCCAAAGCCCTAGAGACTGATTACACATACATATAATCAGCGCCCAAGCACTCTCTCCACCCAAACTAGGACCAGGGAGGGCCAGGCAATGAGCTGTTGATATCTTAGCAAGTAGACCTATAGGCTCCCCTAAACCCCCCATCCTAAGCTCACAAGGATAGTTAACTTACAGACACTGCAAGAAACGTTGTCTAAAATTCCAGTCCAGTAGATCACCAGGCAGGGACATTTCCAATAGGTTATTAGTCTCCGGGTCGACTTTGATGAATTTAGGATCCCGTCAACTCTATTGATTACAGTAAATTTAAAGATATTTAATAAGTTGAGCATATTTAATAGTCCTCAAGTGGGGATGCCCTAACGCTGTACAAGGGTTTGCTTATCGCCATGATCAGTAAAGCTGTACTAGTCATGGACACCCCTACAACAGTAGATTGGTTTGCTGTGAGAGATCAGACAAAAGTCTCCCACCATCACTAATCCGTAGTTGGCAGACGTGGTAATGAAAATTGGCCAATTTCCAAGCAAGAAGAAGGATATTTCTGAGGCTGTTGTCCTGTATTTGTTGTTTGTTAACAGGAATTTCACTAGATGATGCATTCCGTTGACACGCCCAATATTAGTTGATGTATAGCAACTGGTTAGGCTAAATATATGAGTATAATTTATAGCTATAGAGTCTATAGATTTTTGTGTTTGCATCAGAAGTGCTTAATTTTATGAAGAGATTTATTTCCAGTCTTTTTTATTAACTTTTATAATAGGATATTGGCTAATTATTTTTTGTAATCAATGAATAGCACCCCAAGGTTGCAATCTGATACAACACTCAAGATGCTCCCATTACAGTTATCGTTATACTGTAATGTAATTAAACCCTTAACACGATACTTAAATGAATTTCTATTATCAAGCTAAAGTAAAAAATATTATGTTAATTCATCACTGTCTAAAATGATAAAAGAAACTTCTTATATATCTAATCCATCTATTAGTACAACCACAAATAAAACTGTACAATAACGATCAATATATTTTGAGTTCTTGACGTATTGTACCCTAAGGAATATTTTATAAAGCTTTATTTGCCATAATGGAAGAAACTCAAAGTTCAGATTTTAAATCTGCCTGTGACAATAATCCGTAATGTAAATAAGTAACAGAAACACCAAAAGAACAAAAATAACTTTTATCTCCGCTATACAATAAAGAACAAATATATATATATATATATATATATATATATATATATATATATATATATATATATATATATATATATATATATATATATATATATATATATATATGCATATATATACATATATATATAAATATTTATGTATATATATATATATATATATATATATATATATATATATATATATATATATATATATATATATATATATATATATATATATATATATTGTCACGGCCACCATTCTCCTTCCCCCCGCCTGCCTTCCCTGTACAACAAGCAGGTTGTTTGTTAATTGCTTGAGCACTTGTCACGTCTTTTAATTAGCAGTCGCAAGTGGGATTGCTTGCTCCCACCTCAACGTAAGCCAATCAGGATACGCCGTGACTGCTTCTGGCCTGTATATATACAGGGTCTGAGCTGGATCGGTAGTCACTGGCAGCTCATTACTGCTACCCACTGCTACAAGTCTGCCTCCCTCACCTGTATTGTGTATCGTCTTTCGTCTTTGTATCATTTTTGTGAACTTCTCTGCTGGTCGGCTTTTTCGGCTAAGTATTTTGTAACCTGCACCTCTTAATCCCCTTATCTCACCAGTGTGTTGTCCAGTATTAGGACAGTTATATTATCTTTATATTTGTGTATTATTTTGTGTATTATGTTTACTTTATATGTATATGTTTACTGTGCACTGAATTAAATTAAGGTTATGTTACTGAAATATTATTTGAACTCTCCATTCCCAGCATACCACAGCTACATGCGTTCCCTTGCGTTTCTTCACTTTTAATTTTTGTTATACCTTGGGTATTCGGTATGCAATTATATTTATTTTTTTTTATTTTCACATTCTAACACCCAAGTTGTGACAAGTGGCGACCTTGCCAGGATGTAATTGCTAAGTTGGTGATCGTTGTCCTTTATTTGTTACTCCCTTGTGTCCTGTTAATTATTAATCACTTTCTTTTACAGTGACAGTGCTTTGATTTTGTTCAGTGCTTTAATATGTTTCTTGTATCTGATAAGTGAAGTGTTTTTTTTTATTGTAAACCAAGACGAGTGTTGGTATGTGCAGTTTAAATTCTTACGGTAAAACTCGTTTGGTATTGCACTTTGTACCGCCACACCACATATGTTAGATCAAGTGCAGTAAGTAGCAGTCATAGAGTTTACTCAGTTTAAAGTGTTCACAGCCCTCACTAGTAAACTTTATCATCGTTAGGGTTAGCTAATAAGTGCTTACTTTCGCTCTCCATTCCGTGTGTACGGATCATTATTGTTTGTGTATCTTTATATCAAGTATCATTTATCGTTCCAAGTATCGGAGTGTCCATTTTTTCCCCAAGCCTCATGTTTCTCCAGTATCATTAAAAATCTTATTCAAGTATCTTTACGCGGTATGTGATTGTCGGTGACTCAGACGCGAACACTCCATCTATGAATCCTTATCAAGTATCTTTTTCAAGTATCGTTTATACAAACTTGTGTTTGTCTCAGTCTCACACGAACAATAATCTTGGGCATAGGACTAAGGGTATAACGAGACATTAATGAGGGTCTGTCTAGTTATCGAAGGGCTGTTTCTGTTTTACGACCCGGCCGTCCTTGTCTATCGAGTGCTAGTTACAGCTAGTTCAATCATTTCATTTGATTTTTTCCCTGTATTCTTTTTATTGTTTACTATTAATAATTAATCATGTCGTTTAACCTAGATGACTTTGTTGCTAATCCATCTTCGGATAAGTTAGCAGGACCTCTCAGAAAAGATGATTGGAAGCAAATTGCCCATCATTATGGCATTGAAATTCACTATAAGCTAAATAAGACTATGATTAAGAATGTGGTGGTTGAAGAGTTAGTCAGCCAAGGGGTACTTGCGGCAGTCGCCATAGATACTTTAACCCCGGCGAGTTCGGTGTTACCTGACGCTCAGGCTGAACCAGCGGGTTACCGCTCGCCTCCCGTTCTGTCACCTGTTAGGCCTTATCAGCGATTTACTGAAGTCAATCCCTTAGAACTGGAGAAATTAAAATTAGACTATCGATTACAAATGCAAAGAGAATTGTTAGAAAGCGAAAAAGAAAGAGAAAAACTCAGATTAGAAGTAGAAAACGAAAGAGAAATCGAAATTCAAAGAGAAAGATTCAAACTAGAAAGAGAAAGGCTTGCATTAGAAAAGGAGAAGCTAGAAAGAGAGTTAGAGTTAAAATCTAAAGAGGTGGACATAACAGAAAAAAACAAAGAAAAGGTACTAGAATTACAGGAAAAACAGTTAAAATTAAATGTAGGTAACATGTCCTCCCTCCTTCCTGGTTTTTCTGAAGATGATGTTGATGGGTACTTTAAAACTTTCGAGATTATTGCTAACAAACAAGAATGGCCAAAGGATGAATGGCTTACCATCCTAACTCCAAAATTAACAGGAAAGGCTCTTAGGGTATATAACAGTTTAGATAGGCCTGAGGATTATGATTTTGTTAAGAAACAGGTCTTGTATGCCTATGCTCTTACTCCTGACGGCTACCGACTGAAATTCAGATCCTTAACCAAGTCCCATACCCAAACTTATGTTGAATTTGCCACTGATAAATTGAGACAGTGTAAAAAGTGGCTTGAGGCTATTAATGTAACAACATTTTCAGAACTAGTTAATGCTGTTGTCTTGGAGGAGTGGAAGAATAAGCTTCCCTTCCACTTGGTGAGATATGTGGAGGAAAGGGGTGAGAAGGAGCTGATCCGAGCAGCAGAGTTAGTGGATGCTCAGGCGTTGATGATAGACACGTGGGGGAGTGGAGCTCGTAGGCAGAGCCCCAGTGTGAAACCCCCCTCTGGTGAACACCTTGCAGGAGTGGGGCGAGGTTTAGGAGGCAACAGTTCACGTCCTGCTCCCCAGCCAGTAACCTGTAATTATTGTAAGAAACCCGGGCATATGATCCAAGAGTGTCGTCATCCTGGGTGTAAAGTGTCCAAAAGTTCTAACACCAAACACACAGTCACTTCTTCTAAGCCTATAGCAGCCTCAAATGTGCCTGGTCCTAATCTCTCTCTCTTTGACCCTTTTATCTCTCAAGGATTTGTGTCGATACGTAAGGGTGATCATAAGTACCCTATTACTATACTTAGAGACACGGGTGCAGCCCAGTCCATTCTATTATCCAATGTCATTCCGAACATTTCTGATTCTTACACCGGTGAAAAAGTTTTACTGTCTGATCTAACTTGTCAAACGTCTTATCCCCTAGCAGAAATTTATCTTGAATGTGACCTTCTATCCTCCCCTGTTAAAGTAGCCATACGTCAAAACTCCTTGCCTGTACTCGGAATTCAGTTTCTACTAGGTAATGATCTCGCAGGTACCCTAACAGTTCCTCCAGTGAAGACAGTAGACCAACCTTTACCTGTTAGTCCTACACATGATTTGGATGAAAGACTTCCCCACCTTTTCCCTGCCTGTGCTGTCACCCGGTCTCAAAGTAAGGTCTTAACTGCTCCCTCCGCTAATTCTTCATCTTTAACTCCATCTTTACCTACTACTCCTCCATCCTTTGGGAAGGATGATCTGATAAACAGGGCCATGAACAAAGCAGAACTCATTCAGGCACAACAGCAGGATCACACTCTTTCTCATGTACTTCACACAGCTACCGACAAAACAGATATAGACACCACTCCATGCTTTTATTTTGAAGATGGAGTTTTAATGAGAGCATACAGACCACCTACCCACAATAAGTTACAGTCCTGGTCAGAAACCCATCAAATAGTCCTTCCTACATCGGTTCGGAATAGTGTCATCAAATTAGCTCATGATGGTTTTGCAGGACATCTAGGTATCAGGAAGACTTATCTCAAAGTATTGGAACATTTTTACTGGCCGGGGATGCGTAAGGACATTTCCAGTTTCGTGCGGACCTGTCACATTTGCCAGGTAGCGGGTAAGCCTAATCAAAACATTCCCAAGGCTCCCCTCAAGACAATTTCTATCAAAGAAGAGCCTTTCAATAAAATAATCATTGATTGTGTCGGCCCCCTACCTAGGACAAAGAAAGGAAACGAATATCTTTTAACTGTAGTCGATGTGACCACCCGTTATCCTGAGGCGTTCCCCCTTAAATCCATCACTGCCAAATCTGTAATTGCACCTTTGTTATCTATGTTCACCTCTAAAGGAATCCCCTGTCAGATCCAATCCGATCAAGGTACTAACTTTACAAGTGCTCTCTTTCAACAGGTCCTTACTGAACTGGGAATCAAACATGTTGTCTCCTCAGCCTACCATCCACAATCGCAGGGGTGTCTGGAAAGGTACCACCAGACCCTAAAATCCATGCTACGAAAATACTGCCTGGAGACTGGAGCAAGTTGGGACACTAACTTAGATTGGTTACTTTTTTCTATTCGGGAAGCCAATCACGAATCTATGGGTTTCTCACCTTTTGAGTTGTTATATGGGCGACCCATAAGGGGACCCTTAAAAATATTGAAAGATCAGTGGTTCATGCCCCAGTCAGACAGTCACACTAATGTAAATGCATATGTTAAAAATCTACAAAGTAAATTACAGGAAGTACGTAAGTTTTCTAAGTCCCACTTGTCCCGGCTCCAAGGCAGATATAAAGCACAGTATGACAAGAAAACGAAAAGTAGAACATTTAATCCAGGGGATTTGGTTTTGGCTTTTCTACCTATAACAGGGAGCCCAATGCAAAAGAGGTTTTTAGGGCCATATAAAATTAAAGAACGGCTGGGACCACTTAACTATGTTCTTGAAACCCCAGACCGACGTAAAAAACAACAGTTGGTACATGTTAATCTGATAAAGTCCTACCTTTCCAGACCACCAGAGGAGGGTACCAGCAGTTTGCCAGTGACTCTTGTAACCATTAATGATGATGTAGCTCCTGTGGCAGTTACTTTGTCCGAGGAAAACGAAGGCACCCAATCCATTGACTTTCCCTTGCCTACCAGTGCCTCATTGAATCAAGAACTATTGCTTCAGTCTGATGAGTATTTTTGTGGGCTTAACCCTTGTCAAAAACAGCAGATAATTCACTTGCTAAAACAATTTCCAACTATTACCTCAGAACATCCAGGCTCTTGCAATATTCTTAAACATGACATTCAATTAAAAGATCCAAACCAACCTCCCATTAGACAACGTCCTTATCATCTTAACCCTGTCAAGACTGAAATCCTCAAACAAGAAGTACAGTATCTTCTTGATCATAATCTAGCCGTACCTAGTCAGTCTCCCTGGGCTTCACCCTGTATCTTGGTTCCTAAACCTAATCAAACTTACCGGATGTGTACAGATTTCCGTAAATTAAACAACGTCACTGTCCGGGATGCCTACCCATTGCCACTCATTGAAACACTGCTAGATACAGTAGGAAATGCCTCTTTCATTTCTACAATAGACTTACTGAAGGGTTATTATCAGGTGCAGTTAACCCAAAGAGCCCAGGCCCTTTCTGCCTTTATTACCCCATTTGGGCTCTATGAATATCAGGTAATGGCTTTTGGACTTACTAATGCTCCTGCCACATTCCAGAGACTCATTAACTCCGTCATCCGAGACCTACCAGGAGTTCATGCCTACTTGGACGATGTGGTGGTGGTGGCGACCAACTGGAACGAGCACGTGGTGCGGTTGAGTGGACTGTTCCAACGGTTGGAGGACGCAGGACTCGTCATTAACCTCCAGAAGTCGGTGTTTGGTCGTGGCACCGTGACCTACTTGGGTCATGTAGTGGGAAGCGGTACTGTGCGCCCAAAAGAAGCCAACGTGGAGGCGATCCTTTCCTTCCCTACACCCACGACACGAAAGGAGGTGATGAGGTTCCTCGGGATGGCGGGGTATTACCGTCGATTCTGCAGCAACTTCTCGACTGTGGCGGCACCCCTCACCACTCTGACTAGCCCTGCTCAGCCTTTCAAGTGGACTCCAGCGTGCCAGACGTCTTTTACCCACATCAAGAACTTCTTGGCTTCTGAACCAGTACTTAAAGTACCTGATTATCTGCGGCCCTTCCACCTGCTTGTTGACGCAAGTGGAATTAGAGTTGGGGCAGTGCTGTTGCAACCAGATCCATCCTCCACCATTCTGCACCCTGTGGCTTTCTTCTCTGCCAAATTGAAGAGTCACCAGGTGGGTTACTCAACCATCGAGAAAGAAGCCTTGTCCCTGATTCTGGCCGTTAACAAGTTCAAATGCTACCTACAGTCTGCTTCATGTCCAATCAAAATATTCACTGACCACAACCCGTTAGCCTTCATCCAGAAATCCAAACTAACCAATCAGAAGATTCTTCGCTGGGCACTTACTCTTCAAGAATACCATCTCGAAATTCACCACATCAAGGGATCAGACAACATCATTGCGGACACCTTATCTCGTGCTCCAACAGGTTAACCTCCTTCATGTCCCACTTCGGAGGTCTTCGGTGGGGGGGTGTCACGGCCACCATTCTCCTTCCCCCCGCCTGCCTTCCCTGTACAACAAGCAGGTTGTTTGTTAATTGCTTGAGCACTTGTCACGTCTTTTAATTAGCAGTCGCAAGTGGGATTGCTTGCTCCCACCTCAACGTAAGCCAATCAGGATACGCCGTGACTGCTTCTGGCCTGTATATATACAGGGTCTGAGCTGGATCGGTAGTCACTGGCAGCTCAT
>NC_090749.1:48272891-48277891 GCF_036898095.1 Palaemon carinicauda | reverse complement strand
GAGCGATCAGACTAAGTCTCCCACTATCAAAATGTGCATTGGCCAGCGAGGTGATGAAAACTGGTTAATCCCCAGACAGTAATAAGGACATATCTGAGGTATTTGTCCTACAGTGGACTGGAAATGGTTGCATTTTTTTGTTGTATTTGGTTGAAATATAACCGGTTGCCTGCTAATTAAGAAGTGTAATTATTTTCTATTGCAATTTCTCTAAGAAATTAGATGAGATATAATAAAGCCAGTTTCACTATTTTTAGGGGAAGGAGTTATAATTCTGGTAATAAGAAATGGAAGAATGGGATTTTTGTGTAGCAGAAGAATATAAAGAGAATGAGAGATACAGCTTATTAACGGTAGAGATAAGTTGATAAACATTAAAATCAGGGAACTTCTAAGAAATAAGGTATTAGATATGATAAAATATGTGAATTAAATATATATATATATATATATATATATATATATATATATATATATATATATAGATATATATATATATATATATATATATATATATATATATATATATATATATATATATATATATATATATATATATATATATATATATATATATATATACATATATAAAGGTACGCTGAGCGAGAGATAGCTAGATAAGCCATTAAACAGTGAAACTTAGAGAGAGAGAGAGAGAGAGAGAGAGAGAGAGAGAGAGAGAGAGAGAGAGAGAGAGATAGAGAGAGATTTATGACATCATTACTATAGATAGAATCAGCTGTTCACCATAATTCATCTAGATTATTAAATATTCGGTCAGAAATATGAAAATAAAAACCTCAAATGCCATATCCTGTATATGTATGTTATACCGCTTCTTAATAATTAGTCCAAAGTAATAACTTCCTATTTGGTATTCATACCTTAATACCGGAATAACTTGGGTACCAGACAAATTCCTTATCACATTTGCATATGTGATTAAACTTGACATGGCCATTATGAACGCTCGCGTGCGGCTATGCAGACTCTAATTACTCGGGCATAATATCAGATGTTGCACTAAGACACTGAGGTGATGCTATCTGGCTCGTCTCTGATGGCTGGGAGATTAAATTAAGGAACGTTTTTGGATTAGATGGACAGTAAGCTTGAGAGACGTTTCTTTCGGACCTCGATTATAAAACTTTTTATTTTTTTCTAGTTTTTGTTGTCTTATTGGATGTACAGTATATCAAGGTTGTAAGATGTGCATTCGGTTTTGTTGAATGTTGGTTTGGTTTTATTTGAGTTGTACGAAGGTTGTATTTATTGATTACCTCTTAAGGGCTGAAAAAGGAAAGTATTGAGGGATATTAAGATTATGGGCTGTTTGTTTGAGTTTTGTTAATTGGCAGATGGATGAAAAATTCTTTAGGTGGGGTTGACATTATTATTATTATTATTATTATTATTATTATTATTATTATTATTATTATTATTATTATTATTATTATTATTATTATTAGGTAAGTTTCAACCTTAGTTGGAAAAGCGGGATGCAATAAGCCCAAGGGGTCTAAAAGGGAAAATATAGCCTAGTAAGGGAAAGGAAACATGGAAAGACAGTACATGAGCAATAATAAATATAAGTTATCCTAAAGTCAATGACAACGCTAACAGATCTTTCATATATAAACTATTAAAAGACACTAATGTCAGTCTTTTCCAAATAAAAACATAAAAACTTCTGAAGTTCCACCGATTCCGTTGCCTGATTAGGAAGATCATTTCACAATCTGGTCACATCCGGAATAAAACTTGTAGAATACTGTGCAATATTATGATCATGATAGGTTCAGTTGCCACTTTCCACTTTAGTAAGGGTAAAAGACTCTTTAGCTATGGTAAGCAGCTCTTCTAGGAGGACACTCCAAAATCTAACCATTGTTCTTTAGTCTTGGGTAGTGCCATAGCCTCTGTATGTATATATATATATATATATATATATATATATATATATATATATATATATATATATATATATATATATATATATATATATATATCCCCAGACTTAGAGTGATTTCTTATCTTAGTCCTTTTCGGTAGTGTAGCTGCTTTCTGGATGATGAACAAAATAGAATAAGTAAAATATTGTAGGCCAAGTTCCGAAATTATTTTTGTAATCAGCAATTTGCTTAAAAGGGGTTTAATTGAATTTCCCTTTCTTTTGATGACATAATTAATAGCAGTTACAGGCGGGGAGAACTAGTCTTAAATACAATCACAAAACAGGGTTTGATATCAAAGACATTGGTAAATGTGGTAAAAGGCTGATTTAAACTGCACCGTCACGTCAGGTTAGGGAACATATTCTTAGAAAAGAATCTGTGCCGTGACGCTGCCATGATATGATGGTGCTATGACGGTGACGAACCGTTTATAGTGTGAACACGTCCATTTATTTACATGGAAGGAAATTATGACGGAACGACGACGGGACAGGATTAGACAATGACATGATAAATAGGATGAATACATAGCACGTTGTACGGAACGGTGACGTGACGTGACGATGTGGTATGAATTAGCCTTAAGTGCCATGGTTGCACTTTGATACCAGAAGGGGCCACCACCGATCAGGGTTCGGCCTTGACGTCCCAACTACTACTGCTCTTATATGCATATGGTTTAACACTTCTTTTTAAAAATGACTTGTAATTAGCCTCGGTTTAATTAGGGTTATGGTAGCCTGGTGATTGTCAGACTGGGTTTCGAGTCTCGCTCAATCTCATTATTTTCTTTGGTCGGTGCAACATCACCATCCTTGTGAGATAAGGATAGGGGGTTTGAGAATGCCATTGCCTAGCCCTCCACGGTCCTAGCTTGGATGGAGAGGGTTGTTGTTGTTGAAGATTGCCTGGCCCTTTTGGCCAGACACGGGCTCTTGCAATCTTGCAGCCCGTAGGTGTTGGTGGATCATATGTAATATGGTTAGTCTCTAGAGCATTGTCCTGCTTGATAGGGCAATGTCACTGTCCCTTGTCTCTGCAATTCATGAGCGGTCTTTAAACCTTTAAACTGTCGATTTAGGACAAAACACTGTCCAGTAACGGGTAGACATGCATGCTGAGATCAGAGCATTATTGACCTCTTTACCCAAGATTTGCAATGCCGTACTTACCCAGCCCACTCGGATGCATTTCTTCCATGTCCTTGTAACCTCATGAGGTCATAGGTTAACTGACCTCTTTAACGTCTTATCTAATATTACTTGTTTATATATATTTATTGGCTATGATGAGAAAACTGTTTAAATCATAATCTTTGTCTATTACATCAGATAACATAAAGTTAGTTAAGATCTGTTTGAGATATTATGAGATTATTGGTCAGTGAAAATGATAATCTGGTGTTTAAATGATATTGTTTTTCTTATTAGATATTACATGGAATATTGTTGTAATTTAAGCCAAACTTAGCTGTTTATCAGACTTAGAGAGAGGATACTGGTATTGATTTATAAGTCTTGAATCACCATTGATACTAGTTATTCAGGGGATAGAAATACTCTCTAATCACGATTTCTGAGGAAATTGGCTGGCTAGAATTGCAGTTTTTCCAGACAGGAAAAATATATTTTCTGTGGACAATAGCATTTAATTGTGGTAGAATATCTATATATTATAGAAAAATTGTATTTTGTGAGAGAGAGAGAGAGGAGAGAGAGAGAGAGAGAGAGAGAGAGAGAGAGAGAGAGAGAGAGAGAGAGAGAGAGAGATGGTTGAGGTGGGGATAATCAATCTTGCTAGCGAAATTTAAACTGAAAAAATACACACAAAATACGTACAGATATGAAATAAAGGAATATATGTGTATATGTGTTGAGAGAGAGAGAGAGAGAGAGAGAGAGAGAGAGAGAGAGAGAGAGAGAGAGAGAGAGAGAGGGAGAGTGTGTGTGTTAACCAATTTACAATTTCCTAGAGAAGTTTCAAAATAAAAAGATACAGACCGAGAAAATGATAAAATACACGCAACGGTAAAAATAGATATATGTGTGTACGTATTTTAGAGAGAGAGAGAGAGAGAGAGAGAGAGAGAGAGAGAGAGAGAGAGAGAGAGAGAGACCTTCTTGGTAATCCACAAGCTTAGGTAAATACCTCTTAATATCTAGTAACACTATACAGTATATAGTTCACCAGTCTCGCCGGCAAATGAATGCTCGTAAGATATTAATTTGTTAATTAGCTGGGCTAGATGCCCGATTTGTCATTTTATTTTTGGGAAATGGGGTCGGGGAAGAGAGACCTAGGATAAATGTTAATTTGATTTGTGATTATTATTATTATTATTGTTATTACTATTATTATTATTATTATTATTATTATTATTATTATTATTATTATTATTATTATTATTATTATTATTATTATTATTATTATTATTATTATTATTATTATTATTCAAACTTGCAACTATTTTGTTGTTGTTGAGTACGCTGACATAAGATAAGTTCTAACGTTGTTTGTTATCCTAAAATATTTTATAATAATTGTTCAGTAATATTTATGTAGTTTATTTATTTCTTTATTTCCTTTCCCCACTGGCTATTTTTCCCTGCTGGACCCCTAGGGGTTATAGCATCCTGCTTTTCAAATTAAGGTAATAGCTTAGCTATTATTATTATTATTATTATTATTATTATTATTATTATTATTATTATTATTATTTTACTTGCTAAGTTACAACCCTAGTTGGAAAAGGCAGGATGCTATAAGCCCAGGGTCCCCAACAGGGAATATAGCTCAGTGAGGAAAGGAAAAAAAGGAAAAATAAAATATTTTAAGAATAGCAACATTAAAATAAATATTTCCTATATAAACTATAAAAATTATAATAAAACAAGAAACAGAAAAATTAGATAGAATAGCGTGCCCGAGTGTACTCTCAAGCAAGAGAACTCTAACCCAAGACAGTGGAAGACCATGGTACAGAGGCTATGGCACTTACCCAAGACTAGAGAACATTGGTTTGATTTTGGAGTGACCATCTCCTAG
>NC_090749.1:48236483-48269891 GCF_036898095.1 Palaemon carinicauda | reverse complement strand
TGTGTGTATGTATCTATACATATATATATCCATATATATATATGTATATATATATATATATTTAGTATTGTATATATAATATATATATACATATATATATATATATATATATATAATATATATATATATAAATATATACAATACTATATATATATATATATAAATATATATATATATATATATATATATTCCTGGTCACGTTGAGCGTCATTGCCAGACTACTTTGTCTCTCCCTCATCCACTGGCTAGATTGGAGAAGAAGTAGCCATACTCTGGTGAGAAGGTGATGCCCCTAGAGGTACACTTATGTTGCAGTTAGGAGAGGGGGAGGGGTGGGAAGGGTTGAGTCTCTCTGTGTGCATATCTATTTAAATAATTAGCCGTATTTTTTGACGGGTCGCGTATAATTGTTATATATCAAAATCTTCAATTTCACTTAAAATCTCCTATGAGAAATATAAGCATACAGGTATAAAAATAGCTATAAGTAAAACTATTTCTCTTCCACTGAAAAAAGAAAGAAAAAAAATTATCAAAACTTGTGTTCGGAAACACGGAAATTGGAACTATGGAATTTGCCCTCGAAAGGTCAAGTTGTCAGGGGCAGCATCTGTTGATTAATGACTACTCAAACTCCTGGGTATTAACTTTGGAGGGTAATACCCAATGGCATTTCCGAAGCAAAATAAAAAAAAATAAAGAAAATATTTGCTTCAATGTTCTAGATTTTATGAATTTTATTCCTGCAAGTTTCATCTTATTTCTATGGATTTATGTTGTTAAAAAAGGCAATATTCTAACTATATCAACATGTTATTGATATTAATTCTGTTCTATTATGTTGTTGAAAAAGGGATATATTCTAACTATATCATCACGTTCTTGATATTAACTCTGTTTTAATGAATAGAAAATAATTTCAATAATTATATTTTGTAAAAATATTACTTTGGTAATTTCTTCAAAAATCTATGCTGATAACCAGAGTTCTATGTTATTGAAGTAAAATCAATTTCAATACCTATTTTGTGAGGAGTAAATAACATTTGGTAGTTTTCTTTAAAAATCTATTCTAAAAACAGCCCTCACTCTCTAAACAAATTTGTATATCCCAAGTAATTTGGAATAAATAAAATTTCTTAGTAAATTATTCTTCATTTGATATTTATTCTTCCATTTACCAATTTAACTTTTTCCTAATATTATCCTTAGCCATACATATATATTCAAGATTTTGGTATAACTCTCTCTCTCTCTCTCTCTCTCTCTCTCTCTCTCTCTCTCTCTCTCTCTCAAAAATGTAACAAATAATTGGTTATATATCTAAATTCCCTTTTCTAAAATTTTGTTTACATTAGTTTTGTCTATCAATTTCCTATCAATCTTTTTTTTTACCTTTAATTACCTGTCTCTCCAATCGAGAAATATTTGTTACGCTGCTCTCTCTCTCTCTCTCTCTCTCTCTCTCTCTCTCTCTCTCTCTCTTCTCTCTCTCTCTCGCAGTATATATATATATATATATATATATATCAGGTCACGCTCAGCTCTCCTCTGGGGGAAAAGGATGTAGCCATACCCTGATGAGAGCGTGATGCTTGAGCATAAATTTATACGTATTTATTCTTCATTTTTGACGGGGTGCGTACGCTAGTAAAGAAGGTAAGTATTAAGATTGACAAATACATTATGTATCATGATATAACTATAAAGTTTTAATCTCTGTAACTGAGCTATCCCAATGCACGAATCCTGCCCAGGCCCGAATAGGAAGAGCCCAAAAAGGGGAGAAGAAAGAAAAAAAAAAGGGGGGTGGTGATATTGACCCCGGAAAGAAGAGATAAACTGCCTGACTTAAAGACTCATTAAGTGTAATTCAGGCAAAGTTGTGCCAACTTGATTAAACTTTCGCCAGTTTTGCTTTAAAGTCAAAGAGATCTTTTTAAAAGTTTCCTTTCTTGAAGTTAGAGAGAACATTTATCAATTTGCTTTAGGTGTTAATTAAGAGAGAGAGAGAGAGAGAGAGAGAGAGAGAGAGAGAGAGAGAGAAAGAGAGAGAGAGATTGAATCAAATGGTTGGTATTACAAATCAACTTTAACGGAAATTGTCGTGTACACAAAAACATTGAAATATTATATAGAGTACGTGCTCAGTGAGAGAGAGAGAGAGAGAGAGAGAGAGAGAGAGAGGGAGATTAATCAAATGGTAGATTTTTAGCTTCAACACCATTTTTGGTGTTCACAAAAACCAGGAAATATAAGACGAAGATAAGAGAGAGAGAGAGAGAGAGAGAGAGAGAGAGAGAGAGAGAGAGTTTTCTAATTTGTAGCAGCAATTAAATTGCAAAATAACATTAGATACCTGAATAACACCTGTTAAAGCCCTATCATCTGGTTGATAGTACTGCTCTAAAAATTACCAAGAACACAGTTACAAAAAATCCGTAGCTTGGACTCTAGAAATAAATGACAGGGCCAGATCTGCATTACGCAATTACAGTACAGATTCCAATTACATTGCGCACTAAAACATTCACGTTTTCTGCCTAACTATCGTGCCAATGAGGAATAAAATCCCTTACATTACAGCCGACCTGAATCTGCGTTTAATTCAGAAGGTTCATTTCAACATAAGGAGGCGTTATTACAGTGTTATCTCGAGTCTAGGTTCTGTAATTCACATGTTTTTTTCTTTTTATCACGGTTTGTCATTTCAATAAGGTCAAATGTTCCTAGGAATGCTCAGGTTTCTTTCTGAGTAAATTTATTAAATATTCTTCCTTATTATTCCCAATTATCCGCTTTCTATTTCACTTTGAAATTTCACAGTGATCTTATCTCGAGTCTAAGCTCTGTAATTCGCGTGGTTTTTTTTTTTTTTTTTTTTTTTTTTTTTTTTTTTGCATCCCAGCTTGCCATTTCATTAAGGTCAAATGTTCCTAGAAAATCTCAGGTTTCTTTCAGAGTAAATTTATTAAATAATTTTTGTTATTATTCCCAATTATCACCATTCTATTACACTTCGTAATTTTACCGTGATCTTATTATTCAAGAAATTGTATGAATTTTAACATCATTACTTCTGCCACAAAGGTGATGTTGAATTGTCTGATTCTGGGAAGGATATCCAACATTTATTATTTATTAAAAAGAGGAAGTTTAACTAACCCTGGCTCGGCTCTTACAGAGTTACACAGATTATTGCAGAAGTTATCATTGGATTTTGACGAGAATATGATTAAAGATGGGAACTATGAATGGCAATTATTTATTATATTTGGGGGGTAGGGAGTTCTGGATTGGTCTAGGGAGCTTTTGAAGGGGGGGGGGTGTGGATTAATTTCCCGGTCTAGGTGGATATAAGTGGCTTCTTAATGTTCTATACAACAACAACAACAACAACAAAAGTAAATGCAGTCGTTTCTAGTCCACTGCAGGACATGTCCTTTTCCATATCTGGGGTTTGGCCAGCTTTCATCACCCGGCTGGCCATTACGGATCGTTGATGGTGGGAGATCTTATTATGATCGCTCACTGCAAACCAACCTAGTATGGATGGGTCTGGCTAGTAAAGTTTCGATGCACAAACACTTTCACCACGTTAAGGTATCCCCATTAAACATGGTATAAATCTACCAATTATCATTCCTAGCTGCAACCTGGAAAAGTTACATATCCACCAGGTACCTAACCAACAGTTTTGTGAATTCAAAGAATTTCAAGATCTCATAAAATTGCCTAAAGCGTTCTTGTTTTTTCAGCCATCAAACCTAAGGACCACTCTTTCGACATGTGTGGTAACCACTAGACCATTATTACCGTTGAATGCTATTATTATTAATAAAAGTGTAAAGCTGAAAATTGTCCTTAAAATCGTAAGATTAATTCAGCAATAGACGTTTATACACTGATACTTGACACATAACAAACGTTACTGATACTTTAGCGAACTGGTGCAAGAGGCAGTGGATCGAAGTTATAGCTACACGTCAACAAAACACCTGAAATATTATTGTTATCATCATTATATCAAGTGATAAAAAAGAATATCTGAATACATGATAACCCGATAAAAAAGAATAACCAATAAGAAGTAAATCCATAGAAGTCTGGCAGGCGTAGTAAAGATTACAGATGTGATAAGAGGGTCACGCTTGAGATGGTATAGGCAAGTGTTGAGGATGGATGTTGGGGAAGGAGTGAGGAGGGCGTGAGAGGATCGTGTAAGGGGGAGAAGGTCGAGAGGGAGGTAGAGAATTAGATGGCGAGATAAAGTGAAGAATGATATGGAGAGAAGAGGTTTGGTGGAAGAGGAGGCCTTTGATAGAAGGCATTGGAGAGGGCGCATCAGGCAACTGACCCCTTAATGTAAGGATAACGGGTGGAGAGAAAAGTATTCTTTGTAACAGGTAGACCAAACCGTTTATGCTTTGCTTGATATTGCATATGAAAGAGCTCTCTCGGTGGATTCCAGGCTTCTAGAAGCCGTATCGCACCCGATAAGACCAGGGACGCTGACAAGCTGAAAAGGACCAGTTGACGATCTACTTACCGAGAGAGTTGAAGGACTTTCAATCTTACCTGCAAAAGAAGAAAAAAATAGTTATTGAATGTATATTTTTATCATCATGGAAAATGTTATTATTATTATTATTATTATTATTATTATTATTATTATTATTATTATTATTATTATTATTATTTAGTAATGTACTGTTATTAATTCATTATTATCCCCCGAACAATTACTTAAAGTGATTGTTTTTACGCTGACCATTTTATATATGACAGATCAATTTTATCGTTACCACTCTTAAAATATTTCATATTAATTATCCATTAATTTTAGGTAGTTTGTATTGCCTTATTTCTTTTCCTCACTGGGCTATTCTTTCCTGTTAAGAGGCCTTAGGCTTATAGCATTCTGTTTCAAAAATTAAGGTCTTTACATATCTAATAATAATAATAATAATAATAATAATAATAATAATAATAATAATAATAATAATAATAATGTTGGGTAAATCACCGAGCCATGAATTAACTCTACGGTAATTCTCGGGACTTATTCTATCAACAGGATTATGAATATTTGTTTCTCCTAGGAGCTCAAAACTGATTTAAATATTCTTGATCCTAATTCCCCTTATGGGACGACTTATATGTCTCATTTCTATTCCATTCTTCCTGTTCTCGAGATGTTCTAAAACTATACAGATATTTTCCTTCTAAGAATAAGGATTGTGGATATAGTATAAAGAACTGTGACTATGATGGTGACATAATTATGATTAATCATTATTACTTCAGATAAAGTTAAGCAAATGAATGGCATTTCCTATTCTCCATCATCTTCTTCATCTTATTATTATTATTATTATTATTATTATTATTATTATTATTATTATTATTATTATTATTATTATTATTATTATTTTTATTATTATCAAAATGGTTAATACTATTATAATATTCAAAATCCGGTCTTATCTACCAGCATTGGTCAGCGAAGCAAGATTTCTGCTTGAGTGAATCCTTTACTCTAGAAGACACAACGTATCATTTAGTTCCACATTTCGAATGATACATATTGTACATATGAAGCATGTAAAGAATTATGCACCTTTTCACTATTTGCTTATACTTACTTTAGAAATCATTCAAGTATCACATGCTTTACAGGGTTACATAAGGGCCTCAGCAGTACCATGTCTAACCCTTCACGTTGCATGAACTGACCCAGAGAGAGAGAGAGAGAGAGAGAGAGAGAGAGAGAGAGAGAACCTTGAAAACTTATGATAATGATAAAAAATTTGTTAATAATAAAAATTGTTGAGAGAGAGAGAGAGAGAGAGAGAGAGAGAGAGAGAGAGAGAGAACCTTGAAAACTTATGATAAAGATAAAAATTTTGTTAATAATAAAAATCGTTGAGAGAGAGAGAGAGAGAGAGAGAGAGAGAGAGAGAGAGATTTACGTCCAATGAAGGAACAATTACATTAAAAGGAATAATTTTGTCTCAAAATAATGACAGAAGAAGGCAGACGTAAAAGTTGACGATATCAACAGGTCGCCATTAAAGGCTTAACGGATTTTGCAACGCTCTAAAAACAAAAAACAATATATAATGTCATAACAAACAAAAAATCAATTAAAATAACCTAAAGAGACGTATTTTCTTTTAGTTTAAATGTTTCTGTTCTTCAAATACTTGATTTTTTTTAGGGGGGGGGGATATTAAAATGAAAACATTGAAAACATTGAATTACTAATTTCTTATTACTAACAAATTGAATAAGAATGAGTAGCTAGTCAATGTTTCAAATAGACCTTGTAATGAAGAAAATTGTTTTATTACTATATATATGTATATATATATATATATATATATATAACATATATATATATATATATATATATATTTATGTATTTACCCAAACAAGTCCTATCCGTAAGCAACCTTTATCTAACCTAAGTTGGACACAGGAATTCCTGGTACACCTAGCTTAGATGAAACGCACCCAGCTACCCAATGTCTGCATGCCAAGTCCCTGTGTTTAGCCCCTCCCACGAACGCTGCCATCTCTCTCTCTCTCTCTCTCTCTCTCTCTCTCTCTCTCTCACTGTGTTTGGTTACTCACTACAATTTAAGGTAGTGACATTATGCACTTCTTTGGAACGAGGTTTACCAGGGACTGCTGTGTCCAACTGTATCTATTTATTTACAAGGCAGTGAGGTCATCAGGTTCCTTTTACGCCATTGATTCAGAGGTGTCAAAGGTCATTATATTACTATTCCATATCACCCTGTCCTCGAGTAGAGGGAGAAGGAGTGGTCATACCCAGGTGAGATGGGGGTGCATGTTTTTAATTCACTTGATGGAGATATTTTCTGAAAAGTTTCATGAACTCTGTTGACATCCAATATTGGATGATACTATATTAGGTAGTTCAAAGCAGACTGAGAAAGGGGTGAAATGGTAGAAACACTATTTCACTAGCAGAAAAACTCTCTCTCTCTCTCTCTCTCTCTCTCTCTCTCTCTCTCTCTCTCTCTCATACATACATATTTACATAAACACATACATACATACATACATACATACATACATATTTACATAAATACATACATGAATATATCGAATTACGTAAATAAGTATATGTTAGTGGCCCAACAACTGTAAAACAAACGCCAGCAAATAACTTATTTATAAAAAGATACAAGACAAAATGAAACTATAAATAATATCTGAAAAAAAAAACCACACAATCAATCAACCAAGCAACCACGCACCAGGGAAGAAGAGGGAGGTGGCAGGACCCTGGGTATAAGGGAACACCCCCACCCCATCTTTGAATACTTTATCCTTGGGAAGAGATCGCGCATAATATGAAAGCCTTCCCTAGTTCACACTCGTCCACTGCCCATATAAAAATAATTTCCTATTTCTGTTCCATCGAAGATCAAAGAAAGAAGAACATGGTGAACGGGAGGAGGAATGGAAAGGAGAGATGAAAGTATAAATAACGTATAATATAAGGTTGAAAAAAATGTCTAAAATAATAACTAGAAAATCACACTTATTTCTTGAAACCAGTTTAACTTTCCCACAATCAATTTAGACCGTAGGTATATTTGAAGTCTCTGTAACAACCATGTGCGAACTTAGGGTTAAGGTTAGGGTTAATTCGGTCGACCTTTTGCTCAACCTTGAGCTTGACCTAAGATTTTGAACTAGGACTTTCAAAATTGAATCCCTTCCACGTCATAACACAATAATTAATCACTGAAAGTTTCACGACTCTATGATTAAAATTGTTGGCGGGAAGTTGTTCACAAACAAAACAAAGAGACAAAAGGACAACCAGGGGCGAAATAATAAATAGAGGGGGATTTTATAGAGTGCAAAACTCCGCTGCGGTAACATATTTCTCGACCTTTTGCCCAACCTTGACCTTAACAAGTATCAATTTGCTTGGATTTTCCTACACTCAAATATGAACCAAGTTTGAAGTCTTTGAAAAAACGATGTCCAAACGTATGACTGGTTACGTGAATTAGACATTTTGCTTGACCGTCACGTCGACCTTGACTTTCCAAAATCTAATTATTTCCAGCTTTTCACAAAAAAGTTAATCCCTGCAAGTTTCATTACTCTACGATTAAAATTGTGGTTAGGAAACTTTTCACAAACAAACAAACAAACATACAAACAAACAAACACACACACACCAAAAAAAAAAAACCACACATACACACAATCTGGAGCGAAAACATAACCTCCTTCCAACTTCTTTGGTGGAGATAATAACAAGACAATATCTGGGTAACTTTTCCAAAGCTGTTTTAACGACGGGGAAAATCAAAGGCAAAGATGATAGATATGACGATGAGGAGGATAGAAAGAAAGAAAAGAAATATTAAATAAATATCCATAACAAAGGGAGACTACAAAGAGCGCATGCAACCCTAGAGTCTCTAACCCCCCTGCCCCCCCCCCAAAAAAAAAAAAGGATAAAGAAGAAGAAGAATGGCGAGGAGGGGAAATTCCATACACTAAAACAGAGCTGGGGCCCTGGTCTCGGGATACAGATTTTAAGTGATATTCACACCATGAGAGATTTAAATTATTTCTTTCAGTAACTCATGCAATATATATATATATATATATATACATATATATATATATATTATATATATAAAATATATATATATATATATAGATAGATAGATAGATATATATAATCTACATACATACACTCACACACACATATATATATATACACTATATATATATATATATATATATACACACACATATATATTATATATATATATATATATATTGACGATCTATCGCTGAGGTATGCGATGTATAAATTTGTCACTAAGCTGGAGGAAGGATCAGAAAAACGAAATTCTTGGACTAGCGCTTTCGTATTGTCATACCTCTTCAGGTCCAATTGATACAAAATTAAGTACAGGATCAAAGTCACCTTTGTGACAGCAGTAAACAAGAAATAATATAATAACATAAAAAATTAGCATACAACTAGTTTAAAATTATAGATAGTTTAAAAATCAGTGGGTTTAAAAATTACAGCTAGTTTAAAAATGACAATTGTTTAAATACATTGTTTATAAGTAGTTCATCAAGTTTATACATTCCTGGGCTATTGTTGATCAATTTTACCCGGTTTTTCTTTATGATACATGATTCTATGATATTGCGTTTTGTTATGTCCTTACAATATAAAATTTCTTTTGCCCCTTTCCAATTAATAGTGTGATTGTGGTTATTCATATGCTGAAACAAACTACTTGTTTGGTTTCCTGTTCGAACATTATATCTGTGCTGTTTTAGTCTCGTTTCAAGGTCTTTACCACTTTGTCCTACATATCTTTTATTGCATTGATTACATGGGATTTCATAAACACATCCATTGCTTTGTACAGGTGAATTTCTAATTAACATATCCTTTAAAGTACCATTTTTAAAAATAACATTAACATTAAAAACTTTCATTAATCTAGGAATTGTCAAGAAATTATTGTGGAAGGGTAAGATGAGAAGGTTTTGCATATTAAAATCAGTCTTAGAGTCAGTTTCATAAAAAGTTTTCTTTGCTTTATAGAAAGCTGTGTCGATAAAATTCTCCGGGTATTGTAAATTACCTGCAATTTCCCGGATCTTCCCAAGCTCAGCTTCAAGGAATTGAGGGCAACTGACCCGCAGTGCCCTTAAAAACATAGATGAAAATACCATCATTTTTGTCCTAGGATGATGATTGGAGTAAAAATGAACGTATGAATCCACATTTGTCGGTTTTCTATAAACTGAGAAACTAAAACCTCTATCATTTCTTAAAATTAACACATCTAAAAATGCCAACCTATTGTCTACTTCTATTTCAATTTTAAATTTTATAGTCGGTATTAAATTATTTATTGCTGTTAAAAAACATGTTTTCATTTTTGTTGATGGGCCAAGCACAGAATATGTCGTCAACATACCTTACCCAAAGGATGCCAGTAGGTAGTATTCTTGGAAGGTATCTGGTTTCAAAAAATTCCATATATAAATTACTCAACAATGGTGACAGAGGGTTTCCCATTGCCATGCCAAATTTTTGTTCATAATATTTCTTCCCAAAGACAAATTTGCAACCCTTAATACATAGTTTTATTAATTTTATCATGGTGCTGGAATCAACAGAGAAAGTATATTTTTCAATTTCTTCCTCGAGAAATTCTAGTAGTTCATCTACTGGCACCCTCGTGAATAGGGAGTTGACGTCAAAACTTATCATCTTAAAATCATAATTAAAATTGAACCTTCTCAACTTGCTAATAAAATCAATATTGTTCTCAACAGACACACCTGAAATATTTCCGAGCATAGGAGACAACTCTTTAACTAGCCACTTTGATAATCTATATGTACAGGAGCCTACAGAACTTATAATAGGTCTCACGGGATTATTTTGCTTATGTGTTTTAACAACTCCATACAGATATGGTAGAGTTGGACAAGTAGTTGTAAACCTGGGTAAGAGTTCTTTATAATCTTTTAAAATAGTTTTGATATTTCTGTTGAATGAAGCGTTGGTTTTATCTAATGGGTTATTTCTTGTTTCTTCATAGGTTTCTCTGTCTGAAAGTAGTTCTAACATTTTGCTATCATAGTCTGTCTGATTCATAATGACTAAAGTATTAGATTTATCTGCTCTTGTAATGTGTAAATCTTCATCTTTCTTTAGCTTTTTATAGGCATTCAAAAATCTTAGTGGAACATTTGTGGGCAAACTATTACTTGAGAGACCGTATACTATACCCTTACATATATTAATTTCCTCTAATGAAATGTTACCATATTTTTCCAATTTACAAAATGCATTGCCGATATCAGTCCAATCAATATTTTGTTTAACAGAAAAGTTTATCCCATATCCCAAAGCTGTTGAGGTAGTATTGTCCAACGGTTTATTGGAGATATTGCAAACAAAATTGTCATTAGCATTAGTAGTCCACTTACTTTGTTGTATTAACCTGTTCATTTTGTTGTTGTGTTCTCTACTTATTTTAGCACATTTTAATCGCAATTTGTTGTAACAAAAATCGAAAACGATATTTACCCAGTCATTAGGAATTATATTCAATATGATTGTCTTCTGTTTTCTAAGTTCTTGAAAAGCAGCCTTTTCCTCTATTTGTGCAAGTTCAAGATGTTTTCTTAGGATAAGCCGATGATATTCTTCGTAGGGTGTTGTGGCCAAGTGGTTTAATCGTCTATTTGTCAGAGATCTTGGAATAACTTGTTCCTCCATGCACTTGCGTAAAAACTTGCGTTGTAGTTTCACTCGATGAGCTCGTATTAAAACTGATAAAAACACTGTCACAAAAGGCGTTAAAGCTGGGAATAGGTCTCCAAAAGTAGTGTAGAGAGTGAAGAGGCGTCCAGCATCCATGTTGACGATCTATCGCTGAGGTATGCGATGTATAAATTTGTCACTAAGCTGGAGGAAGGATCAGAAAAACGAAATTCTTGGACTAGCGCTTTCGTATTGTCATACCTCTTCAGGTCCAATTGATACAAAATTAAGTACAGGATCAAAGTCACCTTTGCGACAGCCCATCAACAAAAATGAAAACATGTTTTTAACAGCAATAAATAATTTAATACCGACTATAAAATTTAAAATTGAAATAGAAGTAGACAATAGGTTGGCATTTTTAGATGTGTTAATTTTAAGAAATGATAGAGGTTTTAGTTTCTCAGTTTATAGAAAACCGACAAATGTGGATTCATACGTTCATTTTTACTCCAATCATCATCCTAGGACAAAAATGATGGTATTTTCATCTATGTTTTTAAGGGCACTGCGGGTCAGTTGCCCTCAATTCCTTGAAGCTGAGCTTGGGAAGATCCGGGAAATTGCAGGTAATTTACAATACCCGGAGAATTTTATCGACACAGCTTTCTATAAAGCAAAGAAAACTTTTTATGAAACTGACTCTAAGACTGATTTTAATATGCAAAACCTTCTCATCTTACCCTTCCACAATAATTTCTTGACAATTCCTAGATTAATGAAAGTTTTTAATGTTAATGTTATTTTTAAAAATGGTACTTTAAAGGATATGTTAATTAGAAATTCACCTGTACAAAGCAATGGATGTGTTTATGAAATCCCATGTAATCAATGCAATAAAAGATATGTAGGACAAAGTGGTAAAGACCTTGAAACGAGACTAAAACAGCACAGATATAATGTTCGAACAGGAAACCAAACAAGTAGTTTGTTTCAGCATATGAATAACCACAATCACACTATTAATTGGAAAGGGGCAAAAGAAATTTTATATTGTAAGGACATAACAAAACGCAATATCATAGAATCATGTATCATAAAGAAAAACCGTGTAAAATTGATCAACAATAGCCCAGGAATGTATAAACTTGATGAACTACTTATAAACAATGTATTTAAACAATTGTCATTTTTAAACTAGCTGTAATTTTTAAACCCACTGATTTTTAAACTATCTATAATTTTAAACTAGTTGTATGCTAATTTTTTATGTTATTATATTATTTCTTGTTTACTGCTGTCGCAAAGGTGACTTTGATCCTGTACTTAATTTTGTATCAATTGGACCTGAAGAGGTATGACAATACGAAAGCGCTAGTCCAAGAATTTCGTTTTTCTGATCCTTCCTCCAGCTTAGTGACAAATTTATACATCGCATACCTCAGCGATAGATCGTCAACATGGATGCTGGACGCCTCTTCACTCTCTACACTACTTTTGGAGACCTATTCCCAGCTTTAACGCCTTTTGTGACAGTGTTTTTATCAGTTTTAATACGAGCTCATCGAGTGAAACTACAACGCAAGTTTTTACGCAAGTGCATGGAGGAACAAGTTATTCCAAGATCTCTGACAAATAGACGATTAAACCACTTGGCCACAACACCCTACGAAGAATATCATCGGCTTATCCTAAGAAAACATCTTGAACTTGCACAAATAGAGGAAAAGGCTGCTTTTCAAGAACTTAGAAAACAGAAGACAATCATATTGAATATAATTCCTAATGACTGGGTAAATATCGTTTTCGATTTTTGTTACAACAAATTGCGATTAAAATGTGCTAAAATAAGTAGAGAACACAACAACAAAATGAACAGGTTAATACAACAAAGTAAGTGGACTACTAATGCTAATGACAATTTTGTTTGCAATATCTCCAATAAACCGTTGGACAATACTACCTCAACAGCTTTGGGATATGGGATAAACTTTTCTGTTAAACAAAATATTGATTGGACTGATATCGGCAATGCATTTTGTAAATTGGAAAAATATGGTAACATTTCATTAGAGGAAATTAATATATGTAAGGGTATAGTATACGGTCTCTCAAGTAATAGTTTGCCCACAAATGTTCCACTAAGATTTTTGAATGCCTATAAAAAGCTAAAGAAAGATGAAGATTTACACATTACAAGAGCAGATAAATCTAATACTTTAGTCATTATGAATCAGACAGACTATGATAGCAAAATGTTAGAACTACTTTCAGACAGAGAAACCTATGAAGAAACAAGAAATAACCCATTAGATAAAACCAACGCTTCATTCAACAGAAATATCAAAACTATTTTAAAAGATTATAAAGAACTCTTACCCAGGTTTACAACTACTTGTCCAACTCTACCATATCTGTATGGAGTTGTTAAAACACATAAGCAAAATAATCCCGTGAGACCTATTATAAGTTCTGTAGGCTCCTGTACATATAGATTATCAAAGTGGCTAGTTAAAGAGTTGTCTCCTATGCTCGGAAATATTTCAGGTGTGTCTGTTGAGAACAATATTGATTTTATTAGCAAGTTGAGAAGGTTCAATTTTAATTATGATTTTAAGATGATAAGTTTTGACGTCAACTCCCTATTCACGAGGGTGCCAGTAGATGAACTACTAGAATTTCTCGAGGAAGAAATTGAAAAATATACTTTCTCTGTTGATTCCAGCACCATGATAAAATTAATAAAACTATGTATTAAGGGTTGCAAAATTGTCTTTGGGAAGAAATATTATGAACAAAAATTTGGCATGGCAATGGGAAACCCTCTGTCACCATTGTTGAGTAATTTATATATGGAATTTTTTGAAACCAGATACCTTCCAAGAATACTACCTACTGGCATCCTTTGGGTAAGGTATGTTGACGACATATTCTGTGCTTGGCCCATCAACAAAAATGAAAACATGTTTTTAACAGCAATAAATAATTTAATACCGACTATAAAATTTAAAATTGAAATAGAAGTAGACAATAGGTTGGCATTTTTAGATGTGTTAATTTTAAGAAATGATAGAGGTTTTAGTTTCTCAGTTTATAGAAAACCGACAAATGTGGATTCATACGTTCATTTTTACTCCAATCATCATCCTAGGACAAAAATGATGGTATTTTCATCTATGTTTTTAAGGGCACTGCGGGTCAGTTGCCCTCAATTCCTTGAAGCTGAGCTTGGGAAGATCCGGGAAATTGCAGGTAATTTACAATACCCGGAGAATTTTATCGACACAGCTTTCTATAAAGCAAAGAAAACTTTTTATGAAACTGACTCTAAGACTGATTTTAATATGCAAAACCTTCTCATCTTACCCTTCCACAATAATTTCTTGACAATTCCTAGATTAATGAAAGTTTTTAATGTTAATGTTATTTTTAAAAATGGTACTTTAAAGGATATGTTAATTAGAAATTCACCTGTACAAAGCAATGGATGTGTTTATGAAATCCCATGTAATCAATGCAATAAAAGATATGTAGGACAAAGTGGTAAAGACCTTGAAACGAGACTAAAACAGCACAGATATAATGTTCGAACAGGAAACCAAACAAGTAGTTTGTTTCAGCATATGAATAACCACAATCACACTATTAATTGGAAAGGGGCAAAAGAAATTTTATATTGTAAGGACATAACAAAACGCAATATCATAGAATCATGTATCATAAAGAAAAACCGTGTAAAATTGATCAACAATAGCCCAGGAATGTATAAACTTGATGAACTACTTATAAACAATGTATTTAAACAATTGTCATTTTTAAACTAGCTGTAATTTTTAAACCCACTGATTTTTAAACTATCTATAATTTTAAACTAGTTGTATGCTAATTTTTTATGTTATTATATTATTTCTTGTTTACTGCTGTCGCAAAGGTGACTTTGATCCTGTACTTAATTTTGTATCAATTGGACCTGAAGAGGTATGACAATACGAAAGCGCTAGTCCAAGAATTTCGTTTTTCTGATCCTTCCTCCAGCTTAGTGACAAATTTATACATCGCATACCTCAGCGATAGATCGTCAACATGGATGCTGGACGCCTCTTCACTCTCTACACTACTTTTGGAGACCTATTCCCAGCTTTAACGCCTTTTGTGACAGTGTTTTTATCAGTTTTAATACGAGCTCATCGAGTGAAACTACAACGCAAGTTTTTACGCAAGTGCATGGAGGAACAAGTTATTCCAAGATCTCTGACAAATAGACGATTAAACCACTTGGCCACAACACCCTACGAAGAATATCATCGGCTTATCCTAAGAAAACATCTTGAACTTGCACAAATAGAGGAAAAGGCTGCTTTTCAAGAACTTAGAAAACAGAAGACAATCATATTGAATATAATTCCTAATGACTGGGTAAATATCGTTTTCGATTTTTGTTACAACAAATTGCGATTAAAATGTGCTAAAATAAGTAGAGAACACAACAACAAAATGAACAGGTTAATACAACAAAGTAAGTGGACTACTAATGCTAATGACAATTTTGTTTGCAATATCTCCAATAAACCGTTGGACAATACTACCTCAACAGCTTTGGGATATGGGATAAACTTTTCTGTTAAACAAAATATTGATTGGACTGATATCGGCAATGCATTTTGTAAATTGGAAAAATATGGTAACATTTCATTAGAGGAAATTAATATATGTAAGGGTATAGTATACGGTCTCTCAAGTAATAGTTTGCCCACAAATGTTCCACTAAGATTTTTGAATGCCTATAAAAAGCTAAAGAAAGATGAAGATTTACACATTACAAGAGCAGATAAATCTAATACTTTAGTCATTATGAATCAGACAGACTATGATAGCAAAATGTTAGAACTACTTTCAGACAGAGAAACCTATGAAGAAACAAGAAATAACCCATTAGATAAAACCAACGCTTCATTCAACAGAAATATCAAAACTATTTTAAAAGATTATAAAGAACTCTTACCCAGGTTTACAACTACTTGTCCAACTCTACCATATCTGTATGGAGTTGTTAAAACACATAAGCAAAATAATCCCGTGAGACCTATTATAAGTTCTGTAGGCTCCTGTACATATAGATTATCAAAGTGGCTAGTTAAAGAGTTGTCTCCTATGCTCGGAAATATTTCAGGTGTGTCTGTTGAGAACAATATTGATTTTATTAGCAAGTTGAGAAGGTTCAATTTTAATTATGATTTTAAGATGATAAGTTTTGACGTCAACTCCCTATTCACGAGGGTGCCAGTAGATGAACTACTAGAATTTCTCGAGGAAGAAATTGAAAAATATACTTTCTCTGTTGATTCCAGCACCATGATAAAATTAATAAAACTATGTATTAAGGGTTGCAAATTTGTCTTTGGGAAGAAATATTATGAACAAAAATTTGGCATGGCAATGGGAAACCCTCTGTCACCATTGTTGAGTAATTTATATATGGAATTTTTTGAAACCAGATACCTTCCAAGAATACTACCTACTGGCATCCTTTGGGTAAGGTATGTTGACGACATATTCTGTGCTTGGCCCATCAACAAAAATGAAAACATGTTTTTAACAGCAATGAATAATTTAATACCGACTATAAAATTTAAAATTGAAATAGAAGTAGACAATAGGTTGGCATTTTTAGATGTGTTAATTTTAAGAAATGATAGAGGTTTTAGTTTCTCAGTTTATAGAAAACCGACAAATGTGGATTCATACGTTCATTTTTACTCCAATCATCATCCTAGGAAAAAATTGATGGTATTTTCATCTATGTTTTTAAGGGCACTGCGGGTCAGTTGCCCTCAATTCCTTGAAGCTGAGCTTGGGAAGATCCGGGAAATTGCAGGTAATTTACAATACCCGGAGAATTTTATCGACACAGCTTTCTATAAAGCAAAGAAAACTTTTTATGAAACTGACTCTAAGACTGATTTTAATATGCAAAACCTTCTCATCTTACCCTTCCACAATAATTTCTTGACAATTCCTAGATTAATGAAAGTTTTTAATGTTAATGTTATTTTTAAAAATGGTACTTTAAAGGATATGTTAATTAGAAATTCACCTGTACAAAGCAATGGATGTGTTTATGAAATCCCATGTTATCAATGCAATAAAAGATATGTAGGACAAAGTGGTAAAGACCTTGAAACGAGACTAAAACAGCACAGATATAATGTTCGAACAGGAAACCAAACAAGTAGTTTGTTTCAGCATATGAATAACCACAATCACACTATTAATTGGAAAGGGGCAAAAGAAATTTTATATTGTAAGGACATAACAAAACGCAATATCATAGAATCATGTATCATAAAGAAAAACCGTGTAAAATTGATCAACAATAGCCCAGGAATGTATAAACTTGATGAACTACTTATAAACAATGTATTTAAACAATTGTCATTTTTAAACTAGCTGTAATTTTTAAACCCACTGATTTTTAAACTATCTATAATTTTAAACTAGTTGTATGCTAATTTTTTATGTTATTATATTATTTCTTGTTTACTGCTGTCGCAAAGGTGACTTTGATCCTGTACTTAATTTTGTATCAATTGGACCTGAAGAGGTATGACAATACGAAAGCGCTAGTCCAAGAATTTCGTTTTTCTGATCCTTCCTCCAGCTTAGTGACAAATTTATACATCGCATACCTCAGCGATAGATCGTCAACATGGATGCTGGACGCCTCTTCACTCTCTACACTACTTTTGGAGACCTATTCCCAGCTTTAACGCCTTTTGTGACAGTGTTTTTATCAGTTTTAATACGAGCTCATCGAGTGAAACTACAACGCAAGTTTTTACGCAAGTGCATGGAGGAACAAGTTATTCCAAGATCTCTGACAAATAGACGATTAAACCACTTGGCCACAACACCCCACGAAGAATATCATCGGCTTATCCTAAGAAAACATCTTGAACTTGCACAAATAGAGGAAAAGGCTGCTTTTCAAGAACTTAGAAAACAGAAGACAATCATATTGAATATAATTCCTAATGACTGGGTAAATATCGTTTTCGATTTTTGTTACAACAAATTGCGATTAAAATGTGCTAAAATAAGTAGAGAACACAACAACAAAATGAACAGGTTAATACAACAAAGTAAGTGGACTACTAATGCTAATGACAATTTTGTTTACAATATCTCCAATAAACCGTTGGACAATACTACCTCAACAGCTTTGGGATATGTGATAAACTTTTCTGTTAAACAAAATATTGATTGGACTGATATCGGCAATGCATTTTGTAGATTGGAAAAATATGGTAACATTTCATTAGAGGAAATTAATATATGTAAGGGTATAGTATACGGTCTCTCAAGTAATAGTTTGCCCACAAATGTTCCACTAAGAGTTTTGAATGCCTATAAAAAGCTAAAGAAAGATGAAGATTTACACATTACAAGAGCAGATAAATCTAATACTTTAGTCATTATGAATCAGACAGACTATGATAGCAAAATGTTAGAACTACTTTCAGACAGAGAAACCTATGAAGAAACAAGAAATAACCCATTAGATAAAACCAACGCTTCATTCAACAGAAATATCAAAACTATTTTAAAAGATTATAAAGAACTCTTACCCAGGTCTACAACTACTTGTCCAACTCTACCATATCTGTATGGAGTTGTTAAAACACATAAGCAAAATAATCCCGTGAGACCTATTATAAGTTCTGTAGGCTCCTGTACATATAGATTATCAAAGTGGCTAGTTAAAGAGTTGTCTCCTATGCTCGGAAATATTTCAGGTGTGTTTGTTGAGAACAATATTGATTTTATTAGCAAGTTGAGAAGGTTCAATTTTAATTATGATTTTAAGATGATAAGTTTTGACGTCAACTCCCTATTCACGAGGGTGCCAGTAGATGAACTACTAGAATTTCTCGAGGAAGAAATTGAAAAATATACTTTCTCTGTTGATTCCAGCACCATGATAAAATTAATAAAACTATGTATTAAGGGTTGCAAATTTGTCTTTGGGAAGAAATATTATGAACAAAAATTTGGCATGGCAATGGGAAACCCTCTGTCACCACTGTTGAGTAATTTATATATGGAATTTTTTGAAACCAGATACCTTCCAAGAATACTACCTACTGGCATCCTTTGGGTAAGGTATGTTGACGACATATTCTGTGCTTGGCCCATCAACAAAAATGAAAACATGTTTTTAACAGCAATAAATAATTTAATACCGACTATAAAATTTAAAATTGAAATAGAAGTAGACAATAGGTTGGCATTTTTAGATGTGTTAATTTTAAGAAATGATAGAGGTTTTAGTTTCTCAGTTTATAGAAAACCGACAAATGTGGATTCATACGTTCATTTTTACTCCAATCATCATCCTAGGACAAAAATGATGGTATTTTCATCTATGTTTTTAAGGGCACTGCGGGTCAGTTGCCCTCAATTCCTTGAAGCTGAGCTTGGGAAGATCCGGGAAATTGCAGGTAATTTACAATACCCGGAGAATTTTATCGACACAGCTTTCTATAAAGCAAAGAAAACTTTTTATGAAACTGACTCTAAGACTGATTTTAATATGCAAAACCTTCTCATCTTACCCTTCCACAATAATTTCTTGACAATTCCTAGATTAATGAAAGTTTTTAATGTTAATGTTATTTTTAAAAATGGTACTTTAAAGGATATGTTAATTAGAAATTCACCTGTACAAAGCAATGGATGTGTTTATGAAATCCCATGTAATCAATGCAATAAAAGATATGTAGGACAAAGTGGTAAAGACCTTGAAACGAGACTAAAACAGCACAGATATAATGTTCGAACAGGAAACCAAACAAGTAGTTTGTTTCAGCATATGAATAACCACAATCACACTATTAATTGGAAAGGGGCAAAAGAAATTTTATATTGTAAGGACATAACAAAACGCAATATCATAGAATCATGTATCATAAAGAAAAACCGTGTAAAATTGATCAACAATAGCCCAGGAATGTATAAACTTGATGAACTACTTATAAACAATGTATTTAAACAATTGTCATTTTTAAACTAGCTGTAATTTTTAAACCCACTGATTTTTAAACTATCTATAATTTTAAACTAGTTGTATGCTAATTTTTTATGTTATTATATTATTTCTTGTTTACTGCTGTCGCAAAGGTGACTTTGATCCTGTACTTAATTTTGTATCAATTGGACCTGAAGAGGTATGACAATACGAAAGCGCTAGTCCAAGAATTTCGTTTTTCTGATCCTTCCTCCAGCTTAGTGACAAATTTATACATCGCATACCTCAGCGATAGATCGTCAACATGGATGCTGGACGCCTCTTCACTCTCTACACTACTTTTGGAGACCTATTCCCAGCTTTAACGCCTTTTGTGACAGTGTTTTTATCAGTTTTAATACGAGCTCATCGAGTGAAACTACAACGCAAGTTTTTACGCAAGTGCATGGAGGAACAAGTTATTCCAAGATCTCTGACAAATAGACGATTAAACCACTTGGCCACAACACCCTACGAAGAATATCATCGGCTTATCCTAAGAAAACATCTTGAACTTGCACAAATAGAGGAAAAGGCTGCTTTTCAAGAACTTAGAAAACAGAAGACAATCATATTGAATATAATTCCTAATGACTGGGTAAATATCGTTTTCGATTTTTGTTACAACAAATTGCGATTAAAATGTGCTAAAATAAGTAGAGAACACAACAACAAAATGAACAGGTTAATACAACAAAGTAAGTGGACTACTAATGCTAATGACAATTTTGTTTGCAATATCTCCAATAAACCGTTGGACAATACTACCTCAACAGCTTTGGGATATGTGATAAACTTTTCTGTTAAACAAAATATTGATTGGACTGATATCGGCAATGCATTTTGTAAATTGGAAAAATATGGTAACATTTCATTAGAGGAAATTAATATATGTAAGGGTATAGTATACGGTCTCTCAAGTAATAGTTTGCCCACAAATGTTCCACTAAGATTTTTGAATGCCTATAAAAAGCTAAAGAAAGATGAAGATTTACACATTACAAGAGCAGATAAATCTAATACTTTAGTCATTATGAATCAGACAGACTATGATAGCAAAATGTTAGAACTACTTTCAGACAGAGAAACCTATGAAGAAACAAGAAATAACCCATTAGATAAAACCAACGCTTCATTCAACAGAAATATCAAAACTATTTTAAAAGATTATAAAGAACTCTTACCCAGGTCTACAACTACTTGTCCAACTCTACCATATCTGTATGGAGTTGTTAAAACACATAAGCAAAATAATCCCGTGAGACCTATTATAAGTTCTGTAGGCTCCTGTACATATAGATTATCAAAGTGGCTAGTTAAAGAGTTGTCTCCTATGCTCGGAAATATTTCAGGTGTGTCTGTTGAGAACAATATTGATTTTATTAGCAAGTTGAGAAGGTTCAATTTTAATTATGATTTTAAGATGATAAGTTTTGACGTCAACTCCCTATTCACGAGGGTGCCAGTAGATGAACTACTAGAATTTCTCGAGGAAGAAATTGAAAAATATACTTTCTCTGTTGATTCCAGCACCATGATAAAATTAATAAAACTATGTATTAAGGGTTGCAAATTTGTCTTTGGGAAGAAATATTATGAACAAAAATTTGGCATGGCAATGGGAAACCCTCTGTCACCATTGTTGAGTAATTTATATATGGAATTTTTTGAAACCAGATACCTTCCAAGAATACTACCTACTGGCATCCTTTGGGTAAGGTATGTTGACGACATATTCTGTGCTTGGCCCATCAACAAAAATGAAAACATGTTTTTAACAGCAATAAATAATTTAATACCGACTATAAAATTTAAAATTGAAATAGAAGTAGACAATAGGTTGGCATTTTTAGATGTGTTAATTTTAAGAAATGATAGAGGTTTTAGTTTCTCAGTTTATAGAAAACCGACAAATGTGGATTCATACGTTCATTTTTACTCCAATCATCATCCTAGGAAAAAATTGATGGTATTTTCATCTATGTTTTTAAGGGCACTGCGGGTCAGTTGCCCTCAATTCCTTGAAGCTGAGCTTGGGAAGATCCGGGAAATTGCAGGTAATTTACAATACCCGGAGAATTTTATCGACACAGCTTTCTATAAAGCAAAGAAAACTTTTTATGAAACTGACTCTAAGACTGATTTTAATATGCAAAACCTTCTCATCTTACCCTTCCACAATAATTTCTTGACAATTCCTAGATTAATGAAAGTTTTTAATGTTAATGTTATTTTTAAAAATGGTACTTTAAAGGATATGTTAATTAGAAATTCACCTGTACAAAGCAATGGATGTGTTTATGAAATCCCATGTTATCAATGCAATAAAAGATATGTAGGACAAAGTGGTAAAGACCTTGAAACGAGACTAAAACAGCACAGATATAATGTTCGAACAGGAAACCAAACAAGTAGTTTGTTTCAGCATATGAATAACCACAATCACACTATTAATTGGAAAGGGGCAAAAGAAATTTTATATTGTAAGGACATAACAAAACGCAATATCATAGAATCATGTATCATAAAGAAAAACCGTGTAAAATTGATCAACAATAGCCCAGGAATGTATAAACTTGATGAACTACTTATAAACAATGTATTTAAACAATTGTCATTTTTAAACTAGCTGTAATTTTTAAACCCACTGATTTTTAAACTATCTATAATTTTAAACTAGTTGTATGCTAATTTTTTATGTTATTATATTATTTCTTGTTTACTGCTGTCGCAAAGGTGACTTTGATCCTGTACTTAATTTTGTATCAATTGGACCTGAAGAGGTATGACAATACGAAAGCGCTAGTCCAAGAATTTCGTTTTTCTGATCCTTCCTCCAGCTTAGTGACAAATTTATACATCGCATACCTCAGCGATAGATCGTCAACATGGATGCTGGACGCCTCTTCACTCTCTACACTACTTTTGGAGACCTATTCCCAGCTTTAACGCCTTTTGTGACAGTGTTTTTATCAGTTTTAATACGAGCTCATCGAGTGAAACTACAACGCAAGTTTTTACGCAAGTGCATGGAGGAACAAGTTATTCCAAGATCTCTGACAAATAGACGATTAAACCACTTGGCCACAACACCCCACGAAGAATATCATCGGCTTATCCTAAGAAAACATCTTGAACTTGCACAAATAGAGGAAAAGGCTGCTTTTCAAGAACTTAGAAAACAGAAGACAATCATATTGAATATAATTCCTAATGACTGGGTAAATATCGTTTTCGATTTTTGTTACAACAAATTGCGATTAAAATGTGCTAAAATAAGTAGAGAACACAACAACAAAATGAACAGGTTAATACAACAAAGTAAGTGGACTACTAATGCTAATGACAATTTTGTTTACAATATCTCCAATAAACCGTTGGACAATACTACCTCAACAGCTTTGGGATATGTGATAAACTTTTCTGTTAAACAAAATATTGATTGGACTGATATCGGCAATGCATTTTGTAGATTGGAAAAATATGGTAACATTTCATTAGAGGAAATTAATATATGTAAGGGTATAGTATACGGTCTCTCAAGTAATAGTTTGCCCACAAATGTTCCACTAAGAGTTTTGAATGCCTATAAAAAGCTAAAGAAAGATGAAGATTTACACATTACAAGAGCAGATAAATCTAATACTTTAGTCATTATGAATCAGACAGACTATGATAGCAAAATGTTAGAACTACTTTCAGACAGAGAAACCTATGAAGAAACAAGAAATAACCCATTAGATAAAACCAACGCTTCATTCAACAGAAATATCAAAACTATTTTAAAAGATTATAAAGAACTCTTACCCAGGTCTACAACTACTTGTCCAACTCTACCATATCTGTATGGAGTTGTTAAAACACATAAGCAAAATAATCCCGTGAGACCTATTATAAGTTCTGTAGGCTCCTGTACATATAGATTATCAAAGTGGCTAGTTAAAGAGTTGTCTCCTATGCTCGGAAATATTTCAGGTGTGTTTGTTGAGAACAATATTGATTTTATTAGCAAGTTGAGAAGGTTCAATTTTAATTATGATTTTAAGATGATAAGTTTTGACGTCAACTCCCTATTCACGAGGGTGCCAGTAGATGAACTACTAGAATTTCTCGAGGAAGAAATTGAAAAATATACTTTCTCTGTTGATTCCAGCACCATGATAAAATTAATAAAACTATGTATTAAGGGTTGCAAATTTGTCTTTGGGAAGAAATATTATGAACAAAAATTTGGCATGGCAATGGGAAACCCTCTGTCACCACTGTTGAGTAATTTATATATGGAATTTTTTGAAACCAGATACCTTCCAAGAATACTACCTACTGGCATCCTTTGGGTAAGGTATGTTGACGACATATTCTGTGCTTGGCCCATCAACAAAAATGAAAACATGTTTTTAACAGCAATAAATAATTTAATACCGACTATAAAATTTAAAATTGAAATAGAAGTAGACAATAGGTTGGCATTTTTAGATGTGTTAATTTTAAGAAATGATAGAGGTTTTAGTTTCTCAGTTTATAGAAAACCGACAAATGTGGATTCATACGTTCATTTTTACTCCAATCATCATCCTAGGACAAAAATGATGGTATTTTCATCTATGTTTTTAAGGGCACTGCGGGTCAGTTGCCCTCAATTCCTTGAAGCTGAGCTTGGGAAGATCCGGGAAATTGCAGGTAATTTACAATACCCGGAGAATTTTATCGACACAGCTTTCTATAAAGCAAAGAAAACTTTTTATGAAACTGACTCTAAGACTGATTTTAATATGCAAAACCTTCTCATCTTACCCTTCCACAATAATTTCTTGACAATTCCTAGATTAATGAAAGTTTTTAATGTTAATGTTATTTTTAAAAATGGTACTTTAAAGGATATGTTAATTAGAAATTCACCTGTACAAAGCAATGGATGTGTTTATGAAATCCCATGTAATCAATGCAATAAAAGATATGTAGGACAAAGTGGTAAAGACCTTGAAACGAGACTAAAACAGCACAGATATAATGTTCGAACAGGAAACCAAACAAGTAGTTTGTTTCAGCATATGAATAACCACAATCACACTATTAATTGGAAAGGGGCAAAAGAAATTTTATATTGTAAGGACATAACAAAACGCAATATCATAGAATCATGTATCATAAAGAAAAACCGTGTAAAATTGATCAACAATAGCCCAGGAATGTATAAACTTGATGAACTACTTATAAACAATGTATTTAAACAATTGTCATTTTTAAACTAGCTGTAATTTTTAAACCCACTGATTTTTAAACTATCTATAATTTTAAACTAGTTGTATGCTAATTTTTTATGTTATTATATTATTTCTTGTTTACTGCTGTCGCAAAGGTGACTTTGATCCTGTACTTAATTTTGTATCAATTGGACCTGAAGAGGTATGACAATACGAAAGCGCTAGTCCAAGAATTTCGTTTTTCTGATCCTTCCTCCAGCTTAGTGACAAATTTATACATCGCATACCTCAGCGATAGATCGTCAACATGGATGCTGGACGCCTCTTCACTCTCTACACTACTTTTGGAGACCTATTCCCAGCTTTAACGCCTTTTGTGACAGTGTTTTTATCAGTTTTAATACGAGCTCATCGAGTGAAACTACAACGCAAGTTTTTACGCAAGTGCATGGAGGAACAAGTTATTCCAAGATCTCTGACAAATAGACGATTAAACCACTTGGCCACAACACCCTACGAAGAATATCATCGGCTTATCCTAAGAAAACATCTTGAACTTGCACAAATAGAGGAAAAGGCTGCTTTTCAAGAACTTAGAAAACAGAAGACAATCATATTGAATATAATTCCTAATGACTGGGTAAATATCGTTTTCGATTTTTGTTACAACAAATTGCGATTAAAATGTGCTAAAATAAGTAGAGAACACAACAACAAAATGAACAGGTTAATACAACAAAGTAAGTGGACTACTAATGCTAATGACAATTTTGTTTGCAATATCTCCAATAAACCGTTGGACAATACTACCTCAACAGCTTTGGGATATGTGATAAACTTTTCTGTTAAACAAAATATTGATTGGACTGATATCGGCAATGCATTTTGTAAATTGGAAAAATATGGTAACATTTCATTAGAGGAAATTAATATATGTAAGGGTATAGTATACGGTCTCTCAAGTAATAGTTTGCCCACAAATGTTCCACTAAGAGTTTTGAATGCCTATAAAAAGCTAAAGAAAGATGAAGATTTACACATTACAAGAGCAGATAAATCTAATACTTTAGTCATTATGAATCAGACAGACTATGATAGCAAAATGTTAGAACTACTTTCAGACAGAGAAACCTATGAAGAAACAAGAAATAACCCATTAGATAAAACCAACGCTTCATTCAACAGAAATATCAAAACTATTTTAAAAGATTATAAAGAACTCTTACCCAGGTCTACAACTACTTGTCCAACTCTACCATATCTGTATGGAGTTGTTAAAACACATAAGCAAAATAATCCCGTGAGACCTATTATAAGTTCTGTAGGCTCCTGTACATATAGATTATCAAAGTGGCTAGTTAAAGAGTTGTCTCCTATGCTCGGAAATATTTCAGGTGTGTCTGTTGAGAACAATATTGATTTTATTAGCAAGTTGAGAAGGTTCAATTTTAATTATGATTTTAAGATGATAAGTTTTGACGTCAACTCCCTATTCACGAGGGTGCCAGTAGATGAACTACTAGAATTTCTCGAGGAAGAAATTGAAAAATATACTTTCTCTGTTGATTCCAGCACCATGATAAAATTAATAAAACTATGTATTAAGGGTTGCAAATTTGTCTTTGGGAAGAAATATTATGAACAAAAATTTGGCATGGCAATGGGAAACCCTCTGTCACCATTGTTGAGTAATTTATATATGGAATTTTTTGAAACCAGATACCTTCCAAGAATACTACCTACTGGCATCCTTTGGGTAAGGTATGTTGACGACATATTCTGTGCTTGGCCCATCAACAAAAATGAAAACATGTTTTTAACAGCAATAAATAATTTAATACCGACTATAAAATTTAAAATTGAAATAGAAGTAGACAATAGGTTGGCATTTTTAGATGTGTTAATTTGAAGAAATGATAGAGGTTTTAGTTTCTCAGTTTATAGAAAACCGACAAATGTGGATTCATACGTTCATTTTTACTCCAATCATCATCCTAGGACAAAAATGATGGTATTTTCATCTATGTTTTTAAGGGCACTGCGGGTCAGTTGCCCTCAATTCCTTGAAGCTGAGCTTGGGAAGATCCGGGAAATTGCAGGTAATTTACAATACCCGGAGAATTTTATCGACACAGCTTTCTATAAAGCAAAGAAAACTTTTTATGAAACTGACTCTAAGACTGATTTTAATATGCAAAACCTTCTCATCTAACCCTTCCACAATAATTTCTTGACAATTCCTAGATTAATGAAAGTTTTTAATGTTAATGTTATTTTTAAAAATGGTACTTTAAAGGATATGTTAATTAGAAATTCACCTGTACAAAGCAATGGATGTGTTTATGAAATCCCATGTTATCAATGCAATAAAAGATATGTAGGACAAAGTGGTAAAGACCTTGAAACGAGACTAAAACAGCACAGATATAATGTTCGAACAGGAAACCAAACAAGTAGTTTGTTTCAGCATATGAATAACCACAATCACACTATTAATTGGAAAGGGGCAAAAGAAATTTTATATTGTAAGGACATAACAAAACGCAATATCATAGAATCATGTATCATAAAGAAAAACCGTGTAAAATTGATCAACAATAGCCCAGGAATGTATTAACTTGATGAACTACTTATAAACAATGTATTTAAACAATTGTCATTTTTAAACTAGCTGTAATTTTTAAACCCACTGATTTTTAAACTATCTATAATTTTAAACTAGTTGTATGCTAATTTTTTATGTTATTATATTATTTCTTGTTTACTGCTGTCGCAAAGGTGACTTTGATCCTGTACTTAATTTTGTATCAATTGGACCTGAAGAGGTATGACAATACGAAAGCGCTAGTCCAAGAATTTCGTTTTTCTGATCCTTCCTCCAGCTTAGTGACAAATATATATATATATATATATATATATATATATATATATATATATATATATATATATATATATATATATATATATATATATATATGTATACACACACACACACATATATATATATATATATATATATATATATATACATACATTATATATATATATATATATATATATATATATATATATATATATATATATATATATATATATATATATATTATGACATCCGAAATATTTTTATGGTTCAATAAACCTATGCGTTGGAATAAAAAAATCCAAGATATTAAAAGCGATTGAGAGTTACTTTTGTCATCTCCAGAAATAAGTAAAAATTCTCAAAATGTGTTCTTCATCCATAACAAGTACATAACATCGTATCTCAGTCAAAATATCTTTATGTCGAATACCAAATAAAATAGGATATCTACGTATTAGTAAAATATCTAGGACCTCTTGTCCATGCTGAAAAAACCTTAAAGGTTTAAAGGTTACTCATAAATGGCAGAGGCAAGAGACAGTGACAGTGTTCCAGCAGGACAATGACCTAAAGACTGACCATATATACATATGATCAGTACACAAGGCCACACTCTCTATCAAACCTAGGGCCAGGGAAGGCTAGACAATGGATGAGGATGACTCCTTATGTAGACCTATAGGCTTCCCCAAAGACCTCATCCTTAGCTCACAAGGATGGTGAGGTTGCAATGAGTAAAAAAAAAAAAATACAGAATTCGAGTGTGGGAGGGGGGGCAACGCAAGCCAAAAAATAGCCAGGCAGACGTTTCCAGTATGCTACCATAATCATAAAGAAATATAAGAACACAATAGATTCCTTCTGATTATCCAGAGTGTGACTCATTATCGATAACTAAGTGACCTTTGACCTTTGACCTTTGATATTAAAATTAATATATCTTATCGTATCTTCAAAAGCGAATGGTAATGAAGCTTTGATCAGATAAAGCTTAGTGCTCTAACAAGACTAGATTACCCCTAGTCTGATATTGGAATTATAATCTAACTTTCCCATTTTTTTCTAGACTTGTTAGGATATATATGTAATGGCTATCGGATGTCTATCTAGAATACCACGTTGTAATTCCATGCATACACAAAAAAAAGAATGAATGACAACATCAAATGCAGTCATTTCAAGTCCACTGCAGGACTAGTACAGCTTTGCTGATAACGGCGATACACAAACCACTTCACCATCACCAGTATTTACGAAAAGAAAAATGACATTTTGTAATTACTGGTATTCCAATTATGTGAAGGGATACCAATAATTTGCTAATGAATATTTGAGCAAATTATTGGTATCCCCCTCCCCCCATATATATATATACACACACACACATATATATATATATATATATATATATATATATATATATATATATATATATATATATATATATATATATATATATATGCAGCATTTGTATACATACAATACAAACACACACACACACACACACATATATATATATATATATATATATATATATATGTGTGTGTGTGTGTGTGTGTGTGTGTGTGTGAATATATCATCCCTATATTTATATAATATTTTACAATAGGATACTCCATTAAAAATATCCTAAACTGCCGAGGTGCTGGACTGGGATTCGAGACCCGCTCAAGCTCGATAGTTTTAAGTAATGTTTGCATCCTCACCATCCTCGAAATAAAAAATTTCTTGGAGCCTATAGATCTACCCGCTGAGTCATCAACAGCCATTACCTGGTCCTACCTAGTCCTACCTTGAATGGAGAGGAGCCTTGGGCGCTGATCATAAGTATATATGGTCAGTCTTAAGGGCTCTGTATCCATCCCTTGCCTCTACTATTCATGAGTGTCCTTTAAACCTATGGAGAGGGGTGGCTCCGAAGAAAAAAACGGCTGAGGATACTTTCATTTTTCAGAGCCTCATAATCCCTAAAAACATTGTTCCATTGAACCATAACTTCCACAATCTCCTGCCCTTTTTCACAACCCTTTTCTTTCTCTCACTTTTATACTCTGAATAACCCACCGTCATCCACTCTTCACACGTTACTCAAGACCCCTCAAAGTACTAGGATTCATCCTTCCATCTGTGATAATTTTTTGTCCACTTCTGCTTGTCTCCATATTTGTAATTCTAATAATTCTTTTACACACACACACACACACACCCGTATATATATATATATATATATATATATATATATATATATATATATATATATATATATATATATATATATATAGATATATATATACATATATATATATATATATATATACATATATATATATATATATATATATATGTATATAAATATATATATATATATATATATATATATATATATATATATATATATATATATATACGTGTGTGTGTGTGTGTGTGTGTGTGTAAAATAATTATTAGAATTACAAATATGGAGACAAGCAGAAGTGGACAAAAAATTATCACAGATGGAAGGATGAATCCTAGTACTTTGAGGGGTCTTGAGTAACGTGTGAAGAGTGGATGACGGTGGGTTATTCAGAGTATAAAAGTACACACATATATATATATATATATATATATATATATATATATATATATATATATATATATATATATATATATATATGTATATATATATATATATATATATATACATACATATATATATATATATATATATATATATATATACATACACATTTACACATATAATACAACAATTGCAATTGTTTGTTAACTTGCCCTATATTGCTTAAAACTTTTAAAACTGAGGAAGCTTCACATAAAACCAAACGTATTTAAAACAGGACTCTAATGATGGAAATTAGCAGCGGTAAAATAAGCAATGAATTCCCATCAGTCAATCAATGAATTTGGTTAAAATACATAGACCAGAATAAACTTATTTTTTTTTTCACGATCGCTTTATTGTTTTCCAGAAACTAACATTTTTACATTAACCATTGATTCTTGAAATATATTTTTACTGAAAATAATCTGAAAGGGTTTCACTCTATAAACAACAACTGTAGCCGGCTATTTAAAAGCTTCATTTTAATTATTCTTCTGGAAAATATATCTTTTATATTCTGTTACTTATTTCATATTGCAACAATTTACAAACTAGATATTTTCGAACTTTTACTACGCTGTTAAGAAAAACCGTAATTTCAATCGGAAATTCTTCGTAAAATTATACTGTCCTCAGTCGTATTTCAGTAAAATACAGACGACCGTGATTCTACCTTACTTTGTTATTATATTTGTCAATATATCCGTTTTCAAAACGCTCAATGTCTGGCAATATTTCTTCAAGGATTTTTACCGTTTTATTTACGGTAAATTTTCAATAGTGTAACTTGGTGCTTCTCAAAAAAAAAAAAAAAGATAATATCTTAATTATCCCTAAAATGGCCATTTTATAACATTTCAATTAAAAGGGGGACTACTGAAACTTTTTTTTATATATATCAGCATTCAATGAAAGCTTTCAAAGGCCTCAAAAATCTACTCTTAAATTTTGAAATAAAATCTCAAGAACCCATTTTCCATATATATAGGACTGATATTGAAAGCCCTTATGACACTGAGTCTACCAACCTGACATATTTTGTTTATTTTTTTTTTACTCAATCAAGATATGAGAGCCTTTAAAGTCAGTTGGGATAGACCGGGTCTACAATTTCTATAGTTATTAATGAAAACCTTATTTTCAAAGGGAAACAAACACAAGATCACTACCTAACTGAAGGTTTAATACTTAACCTAACTTATGAACCGTATCCCTACTACTTACCTACCGCCCTTAGTCTGTATAATATCCTTAGCTTACCCCAAGACTAAATCTCCAACCTTGTGTTTACTTCCAAACTGGCTTCACTTCTGGTAAGGTAATACTAAATAAAATATGATCGTAATTCGTATTATTATTATCGTTATAATGTTCATCATTATCATCATCACCATCATTATTATCATTATTATCGATATATAAAAGCTACAACCTTAGATGGAAAAGTAGGATGCTACAAGCTCAAGGGCTCTAACAGGGGAAAATAGCCGGGTGAGGAAATGAAATAAGGAAATAAAATATATGAAAAGTAATGAAATAGTAAAATTGAATATTCTCCTAAGAACATTGACAACATTAAAACAAATCTTTCATATATAAGCTATAAAAAAGAGACTTATATTGACCAAAAAAAAAAAAAAAAAAAAAAAAAAAAAAAAAAAAAAAAAAAAAAAAAAAAAAAAAAAACCTTCTACCGAACAGTCCTGATAAGAAGGTAAATTTCAATGCCATAAGCATAGCTATTTAAAATATTTCAATAACTTCACATGTCTCAAAATTCCTTAAAATCTTCTAAAAAAGAAAGCTTTATATTCTGTTCCAAACTTTTCCAAAAAAGCTCAACTCTCCCTTTGATCCTAAAAAGCTTCCGATACCAAAAGCTCTATCTTCTCCTATGTCATTTGCAGCATAACTTTTACCTTACTCAAATGTATTCATTTTGTGCTCGTGAATGAAAGGAAATGTATACAAATATGTTCCCTCACTATGTTAGAAATAATTTTTACTCAAGCAAGCTGTTAACTTCAAAAGACTGCCCCCTGTTTATCTGAGGTAAGGGGATATCTTTGGAATAATTCCCTCCGATAAGGAGTTTATAAAATATCTGTTTATTTTTCCGGTTATGTTTGCCTGTTAGCTGAATTGCGTCAACATTTTTTGCCGACTTTTAGAGGTGATACGGATAAAGATAATGGTTCTGGTTGTATATTATTATTATTATTATTATTATTATTATTATTATTATTATTATTATTATTATTCACTTACGTCAACTCATGAAAGAGAGAAAACTTAGTCCATATACGTGAGTAAGATGTTGAAACACTTCATTGGCTTTTTAAAAAAATCCCTCACTGCTCTTTATAG
>NC_090749.1:48221483-48228983 GCF_036898095.1 Palaemon carinicauda | reverse complement strand
TATATATATATATATATATATATATATACAGTATATATATACATATATATATATATATATATATATATATATATATATATATATATATATATATATATATATATATATATATATATATATATATATATATATATATATATACAAAAAGGTAACCTACAGACACGAAATAGCAAAATAGAGGGTAATCTGATTAAAATAGACATGCCATATCATTAAAAAACATAAAATGAATAATAATACTTTTCAAGGGAAAGGAAACTGACTAATGTTAGAGGGCAGAAAACGAAAGGTGAAACTTATAAATAAAAAAAATAGTTTTATGCGAAATAAAATCATTAAATGCACACAAAAAAATTACAAAATGAAGGCAACCTGCAGACACGAAATAGCACAATATATGGTAATTTGACAGAAATACACAGGCTATAATATAATTAAAAGCATAAATTCCATGTATGTGCTTGTAAAGAAAAATAAAATTATCAAGTGAAAGGAAATTATCTAGTTTCAGAGGTAAACTCCCCAAAAAGCACAAAAACACATGTAAACATTACGACGTCCCCCACCCCCACCACCAGGCGTAAAACGTAAACAAAAAGGTTTCGCAGCAATAAGTACCCGAGGTGAGATGCGCCAGGCAAGATGTACAGCAGTCACAATGCCAGAGGGGAGGGAGCCATTTGCATGGTAATCTGTGGTAGCGTTTCATTCAGAGCGGTTACAACCCGACAGATAAATCGCTTCGCCTCAGGCGTGCCTCCTCTCCGTCGGGGAATATGTGTTGACTGTCTTTGCTGTATTTAATGTGAGTGCTTTAATAATATCCTTGTTATCTGTACTGTCTCTGTGCGTATGTGTGTTTTATTTTCTTTTTGTGTTATGCATCACGTTGCGGCCAATGTGGCATCGTCCCTGACTGGTGAACGCCAGACTGGGGTAGTAGCCCCGCTCAAACTCGTTAGTTCCTTTGGTTGCTGCAACCTCACCGGCCTTGTGAGCTAAGGATGAGGGGGGGATGCCTAAACATTTATCTGCTGAGTCATTAGCAGCCATTGCCTAGCCCTCCTTGGTACTAGCTTGGGTAGAGAGGGGGGCTTGGGCGCTGATCATATGTGTGTATGGTCAGTCTCTAGGGTATTGTACTGCTGGGTAGGGCAATGTCACTTTCCCTTGCCCTGGCCATTCATAAACGCCCTTTAAACCTTTATTGACTTTGTTATGTGTATTTGGAGTAATAATATATGATAGACTGACAATGAGTGAACATATAAATAATATGGTAAGAAATTGTAACTATCACATTGAAAACATAGCATTTATTAGTAAATACTTAAATGAAAAATCTATGGCAATACTCATTAATCACCACATATTTTCAAGAATTGATTACTGCAACTCACTGTTTATGGCTTACAAAATTATCAGCTGAAGAAAATTCAGAGAGTACAAATCAGAGCCGCTAGATTAATAAAAGGAATACACAATAGGGAAAGAGTTACCCCTGCACTAATTAAATTACACTGGCTGCCGGTAAAGGCGAGAATTGAATACAAGCTACTCTTACTAACGTTTAAGATAGTAAACCAAATTGAACCAAAATATCTAAAAGAATGCCTGACCAAACTAGGACTAGAAACAAATGTTACCATAAGACACATGAGTGACAAACATAGACTATCTGAACCAAGAACACACAGTAAATTTGGTGAAAGGGCTTTTAGCTACTCTGCGCCTAGACATTATAATAAACTGCCAACTAAAATGAAGGTCCTAAAGAGAGCAATTGAATTTAAGAAGAAACTAAAGACATTACTTTTCACAAGATCATATGATTTGGAAGATGCTACAATCAAAGAATTGTATAAGTTATATTAAAAATGTTTCGTTAGATGATTAATATGGACCCGCCCGAGAAGTAGTTCACTCGACTTCAGTGGAGGGTTGGATTTAAACGCAAAACAAGTAAACAAGTAAGTATACTTTTGTATACATTGTACCCTTTCTGAGTAAAGATATCTTAACATGGTGAAGACTTTGTGTATCGCTACGATCAGCAAAACTGTACTAGCCTGGCCCACCCATACTATGGTTATCTGTGAGCAATCAGATGGAATTCTCCCACCATCACCAATCTGCACTCGACCGAGTGACGATGAACACAGGCCAAACCCCAAAACGAATACACAATCCTGCGCCATTTGCCCTGTAGTGGACTAGAAACGTCTACATATGTTGTTTTAATATTGCATAGACTGTGTTCCTGGGTGTATTTATTTCATATAATAGTATAGTAACCTATGCATATTTGCGATCTATTCAATATCGTTATGCATTCCATATTATTATTATTATTATCATTATTATTATTATTATTATTATTATTATTATTATTACTTGCTAAGCTACAACCCTAGTGTGAAAAGCATGATACTATAAGCCCAGAGGCTCCAACAGGGAGAGTATCCCAGTGAGGAAATGAAACAAGGAAATATATGATATTTTAAGAAGAGTAACATTAAAAGAATTATTTATCTCTTATATAAACTATAAAAACTTTTAACAAAAAAAGAGGAAGAGAAATTAGATAGAATAATTGGCCGGGTGTACCCTAAAGCAAGAGAACTCCGACACAAGGCAGTGGAAGACCATGATACAGAGGCTACGGCACTACCCAAGACTAGAGAACAATGGCTTGATTTTGGAGTGTCTTGCTCCTAGAGGAACCGCTTACCATAGGTAAAGAGTCTTTTCTACCCTTACCAAAGGAAAGTATCCACTGAAAAATTACAATGCAGTAGTTAACCCCTTGGCTGAAGAAGAATTGCTTGGTAATCTCAGTTGTCAGGTGTATGAGGACAAAGGAGAATCTGTAAATTTTATGCCAGACTATTCGGCGTATGTGTAGGCAATGGAAAGTGAACCGTAACTAGAGAAAAGGATCCAATGTAGTTCTGTGTGGTCAGTCAAAGGACACCATAACTCTTTAGCGGTAATATCTCAATGGGTTGCTGGTGCCCTGGCCAACATACTACCTACAAATGGATTTTTTTTTTTTTTTTTTTGGTAAACGTATATTGGCATTCGTAATGTTTTTGATTAAGCAAACAGACAAGAGAAATGCCAGATTACTTGATATGCACATAAATGAACTAGTCCCGTGCATGTAATTTCCTCCACATATATTCGAGGGTGATGTGGATCTGGCATATATATGAATGCTGTTTTGGTGAGCTGTTCTTGTCATGTAAAAGGACCGAGAAGGGTAACATGCAGCTGTCTGATACATCCACGTTCATTTTTTTGCCGTAAAATGTATTGTGATGTTCTGCGAGAGAGAGAGAGAGAGAGAGAGAGAGAGAGAGAGAGAGAGAGAGAGAGAGCCACTTGGAAGCCATATTTAAATTATCAATCAAAAGAAAAGACTTCAAATATGTTTACTTGTATTTTTCGTTTCAGACGTAATCAAGAAATAGGTTTCTTGACTGAGAATTTCATTGCTAGAAAAATCCACTACTTCTTTATATCATCTTTATTCCTATATTATTTCTCCCCCTTCATCGACATCTTTTTCTTCTTAATGGTTTTATAATTCTTGTAGTTATCATTATTATATAATTAAATTTTTGCAATTCATCTTTATATTTCCTTTCACTTTACTTGCTTTATTTTGTTAGTCTACTCTGCGCTTTGTTTCATCCTAATTCTTCTCTTATAAGTTAATATCTTTTTTCCTTATTTCCTACGTATCTTCTGCAACCTTCTGCAGCCTATTTTTTTATGTGTGTTGTTGTTGTTGTTGTTGTTGTTTTGCTGTTATTGCGAATTTTGTCTTTCGTCTCCATTCCTCTCCACCTACCATCATTATCACCTACATTTTCCCTCTTCTTTCCTCTCCCTGTTTCCTCATCTCCTCCCCTTCTCTTCTCCATCTTCTTTAATGAGAGAGAGAGAGAGAGAGAGAGAGAGAGAGAGAGAGAGAGTCGGCTTGATTTCCTCTCAGTCCAAAAATACACTCCATTTTAAGCACCAGAAAAGCGACAGAATAATTTGGGAAAATAACACAAAGTGAACGAATGGCAGAACGGAAGAAGGAAGCCCGAGAAACAGATAAGAAAATAAAAGAGGAGAAGAAAGACAAACAGATAAAAGAATGAAAAGGGGAAAAGAATGCTAAAATAAAAAGAAAATTGGAAATGATGAACAGCAAAGAGGAAGATATTTATATAAACAAGAAATTTGAGAGAGAGAGAGAGAGAGAGAGAGAGAGAGAGAGAGAGAGAGAGAGAGACCTCCTTTACACCTAACCACCACCCATTTCCACCCACGTCCACCCAGCACGCCCACAGTCACCCCACGCCCATAGGCACCACAAACTAACCATAAAAAAGGGGGTCTTTTTATCTCTCGGATTCCAAGCAGGGACACGGAGAAACTAATTTATATTTGCTTGTGGATGAGGTAGGAACAATGAGGAAAGAATATGGAATGAAAAAAGAAAAAAAGAAAGAGGAAAGAGTAATCATAAAGAGAAATGGAAGTAGAAGGAAGGGGCATACGAAAGGCTTGAAAACGATGTGGAGGAAGGAAGAGAACAAAGAAGATAATACAAACAGAAAACAAAAAACAAATGAATAACTTGCAAAAAAATGAAGAGGAACAAGAAGAAAAATATGTAAAAGCTAAGGGAATACAAAAATATCAGAATCAAGAAAGAGAGAAAAGATAAGAAAATGAGAAAGAAGCAAATAGAAATACTATAGAAAAGAGGAACATGAAAACATTATAAAAGAAGAGACGAAATACAAGAACTAAGAAGCAAAAGGTGAATCAGTAAAACAGATAATTAAAAGTGGGAAAAAGAAAGACAAACAAAATAACAACAGGTGAATGAATGCCAGAATGGAAGAAGGGAGCCAAAGAAACAGATAAAAGAATAAAAGAATAAGAAAAAAGACAGAGAACCAGATAAAAAAATAGAAAGAGGAAAAGAAAGACAGAGAAACCGATAAAAGAATGAAAAAGAGGAAGAGAATGAGGGAATAAAAAGAGAATTTGAAATTACGAAGAGTAAAGACGAAAACAATTAAATCAACAAGTAATTTGAGAGAGAGAGAGAGAGAGAGAGAGAGAGAGAGAGAGCCTTTATTATCATCGGCCGTTACTAGTCCACTGTAGAACAATGACCACAGACATGTTCTTCCACTTACGTCTGTTTATAGCTTTTCTGTGCCAGTCCACATCCGCAACCTTTCTTATTTCATCAATCAGTTGTCTTTTCTTCCTTCTCCTGATTCTTTTACAGTTTCTGGGGATTCATTCTCTAATTCTTAATGTACATGTGTTGTCCGTCATTCTAATTATATGTCCTGCCCATGTTTATATCTTTTTCTTACAAATTGTTAGGATATCCTCTACTTTAGTCTGCTCTCGTATTGATGTTGCACGTTTTATGTGTCTTAGTGTTACTTTCAATCATTATTCTTTCCAAAGCAACTAGCTTATGTTCTAATTCTTTACTGGGGCTCCAAGTTTCTGGTGCATAAGATCATACTGGTACGATCATTTCATTAAATACTTTTCTTTTTAGGGAAATTGGCAATTTAAGTTTCGTAATCTCATTTTGTTCATCAAAAGGTCTCCATCCATGCGCATCGTTCTTTCAACTTTGGTTTCATGTCCTGGAAAACACTTAGTGTCTGGCCTAAGTACGTATATCCATTTACAATCTCTAGAAGGTCGTCCATAACTCTTACTTGTTTTCTCTCTGCATTTTCATTGGACAATATGTTAGTTTTACTCATATTGATTTTCATTTCTATATTTCTGCTTTCTCTATTCAAAGGAACAGGAAACATTCTCCAGACGATAATTTGAGAGAGAGAGAGAGAGAGAGAGAGAGAGAGAGAGAGAGAGAGAGAGAGAATTATTATGTTCCATGACTTGTTCGAAAACTCGGCAAGATTGGTTCAAGCGATGAACTCACGCCGCTAAGAAAGTATTTTACTTTTACTTTGCTTCGCTTAAAGCAATTTATTTGCTTATGCAATTTTGGCGTCTCAATGACTTGGGTCCTCAACGCGAAATGACAGGAAGAAAACAGTAATAAAATTTAAACTTTCTTTCATTTTTTGTTAGCGATACTCTTCATATTCTCTTCATGTCAAAGATCATATTCTGTTTGTGTTGCAGACAAAGTGTTTCCATCCTACTTGTGTCACTGATGAAGTCTTGTTATCATAAGGTTTGTGACAAAAAGATTAACAAAGTTATTTAGTGCAGCCAAGCAAGGAAAGTATTTTGTTTATCCTGTTTGCCTCACTAAGAAAAAAAATATTTTAATTTTCTTTGCATCACTAATGCAGTCTGTTTGCGTCACAAACAAATTATTTTCATTCTGTTAGGTTTTTTATTGGTTTATTTAGTTATTCATTTAGTTACTTTTTAATTTAGTTATTTATTTAGTTACATAGTCATTTATTTAGTTATTTAGTTGTTTATCTATTTCTTTAGTTGTTTAGTTATATTTCTAGCTCTTTAGTTATTTATTATCATTATTAATAATAGGGACCAAAAGGGAAAAAAAATTAATTGCGTAGTTGGTGCTTGTATTAAAATGAAATGGAAAAACAGCAAGAGACACACAACAGTAGAATACAAATATTGCAACTGCATCATATAGGAGTTATGGTTGATGATTCCAAATTTCCATTGGTAGAATTTATATCAGTATTAAGAATGCTCGTGGTTGAAATGTTAGTACCACAGGCTTGGATAATAAGTCGATCTGTCGGGTCTCTGTTGTAATAAAATGGTTTATTATTATTTCAAGTAAATCATTAAATTATGATATAATTTGATATTCAATTTTCATCAATCTTATAGTAAAAAACCATTCGTCTTCTGGTGAAAGCGTTTGTGTATTGCCATGATCAGAAAAGCCTTAGTAGTCATGGAAAACTATATAAGAACATGGTTGGCTGTGAGCAATCAGACAAAATTCTCCCACTAATTCACAGTTGCTAACGTAGTGATGAAAACTGGCCAAACTCCAAACGGGACTAAGGAAACGTGTGAGACCTTGGCCTTGTAGTGGACTACAAACAGCTTTATTTGTTGTTTTGTCTCTGTATATATATATATATATATATATACATATATATATATACATATATATATATACACCCTATACATATATAAATTATATATATATATATATATATATAGGGTATATATATATATATATATATATAGGGTATATATATATATATATATAATTTATATATATATATATATATATACCATGAGGGGATATTAAAAACAAAAATATGTCACAATTAGAGAAAGATTACGAAAGTAGATACTTAAGTAACATAAAAACCTAGAGAGAGAGAGAGAGAGAGAGAGAGAGAGAGAGAGAGAGAGAGAGAGAGAGAATTCTTGTTTTCTTATCCGCAGACAGAATTATTTGTCGTAATGTTTACGTTAACGAAGAATGAAAAA
>NC_090749.1:48196483-48216483 GCF_036898095.1 Palaemon carinicauda | reverse complement strand
AAAATTATCATAAGTGCAGGCGTCATATACCTTAGTTCCTCAAGCCACTATTCCATCTTCTTGATATCAACAACCTTCCTTTACAATACATATACATGCCATCTATCATACATTCTCTAACCCTAATATTTTCAATTCTCTCTCCAAGACCAAACCATCTCAAAATCACACAGAATCTACTCACTTGACTTTTTTTTCATCCTGTAAGTTAGAAGGCTGTCCAGAGAGTCAAAGGAAAACAGATACAGGAATAGAATACCATGGCTTAACAGTAGCATTACAGAATCAGCCACTGAACCACTTTAATATGGAAAAAGAAGGCATGGCAGGGGTCAGATGGATTCCATTGTCGTACTTTTCATTACGCACATTAGAATGGAAGTAGCAAATCCTTTGAAAATATTACTTCAGATTCCTAGAAATTCAGATGCTAAGACCCTTCTTCATTTTTACTATAAACCCACTGCTTTTCTGCATCAATTAAGAAATGCTTCAGATTCTTAAAAGGAAAATGTCAAGTCAACAGGGATAAAGAAATATAAGGTATATGCTAATACCATACTAACACAGAGACAGACAACCAGTTTGGTTTGTCGAATACACTTGATAACACACAACTCCCCTCAAAACTTAGAAGGTACACCCCTAAGAAAACCATCCCTCAGAAAATCATATTCCTGAGAAGCAATATCTAATATCTACTTATCCCTGGATAGGTACTTCCAGGTCTGCGCACCTACTGAAGGAAATCTCTCAGGTCTGATTATCCCTTAATGATCAATCTATAAGATATAGTATGCTTACCCTTTGGGAAACAATCTATTGGAAATGCTCTTTCCTCTAGAAGCTATTATCTATATCTATCAACAAAAAGAGAAGCAATATTTCAGATCTGTTTGCCCATTGAGAAACAATGTCTCAAGTCTAAGGCCCTTGAGAATCAGTCTTTCGGATCTGCTTATGCTTTAAACGCAGTCTTTCAGTTATGCTTACCTCTTCAGAAGCAATATTTAGGATATTCACACCGATTCAGATGTTATCTCTGATTTAACAACCCTCCCGATAAGCAATCTACTATGACTGTTTACCAAGGCATACGGAGGTGAAAATATATGTTCGCTAACCCTTATAAAAACAAACTTTCAAACCTGCTCACCCTTTTAGAAGCTATCTTCCACATCCACCAAGGACCGTGAAAAAACAACCTTAAATATACTACCAATAGAGAGTTAGTTGGTCATATTACTGGCCAGATAATACTCTATCGGATATCTTTCTTGTTACGGACCGTTTTTCATTTCCCTACACAATAACTGCCAACCCTTTGAAAATAATTTCACAGAACTCCTCAACTCTTGAGAAGCAATATTGTTACTGTTTACTAAATGGAAGGCGACTTCAATGAAACGTTCTCTATGGAAGGCCTATACTGCTAATTAAAACTTATTTCTTCACTTTTCTAGTTGGCTCTCCAACATACGAGATACTTTTGTAAGTAAAACTTGAAAATGAAAATACGTGAGAGTTAACCCCATAAAAGTATAATTTCTAATACATGCTTCTTATTTCCAATTTATGCAATGTTTTTCACTTAAAAATAAACACATTGCAAGGATGAAAAGATGAAAGGATGGAAAGATTATAAAAAAATGGATACGAGACAGATACAGAGAGGGAACGTATGCTTATAAGAGAAAATGGACTTTCAAGATATGCATATTAGGAAGGCTAATATGAGAAGTAAATACAGAGGCTGAAACTTATACAATTGAAGGGAAATATTCAAGATGAACCAAATATAAAAAATAAAATGAATAAAGTGAATAGTTCTCCCAAAACAGTAAAAAATGAAATCATGAATGAAAATTAATGGAAACTGGAAATAAAACAATACTGGAATGAAATGGAAGTGGAGAAAATATGAAGAGAAGTTTTAAAAGTAAAAAGGGGGAATAAGCAGAGAAACATTAATGAAAAGCGGTGTAATAACGGAGAGGAATTATGAGGAAACAATTAGAAGAAAGAAATATTAGTGGTTTTTTTTAAGCGTTTCATTTCAATTAAGGAATTATTTACCAGTGAATGTGAAGCTATAACAGTATGAGAATTAAAGCAAATGATGCTTCATATATTCTTGATGATATGGAAGCTGAAAGTAATGTTTATGTACACACACATACACACACACACACACACATATATATATATATATATATACTGTATATATATATATATATATATACATACATATATATATATATATATATATACATATATACATACATATATATATATATATATATATACATATATATAATATATATATATATATATATATATATATTATTTTTCATTTTATAGTGCGGAGTAATGACGGAATGTACGGGTTTATGATCTATTTTGGAAATTTAGTAAATGCTACGAAAGAGAAGTAGTAAAACCTAGTAATTTTGTTTGATTTTCTTCATATCCACTACCAAAAGGATATTGCGCAAATAGAGAGTGTACAAAGGTCCTATACTGCTAGAATAGAAGAAGTTAAGGACCTTGACTACTGAGAAAGACTGCAATTTTTAAAACTATACAGTCTAGAAAGGAGAAGAGAACGCTACATGATAATACAAGCATGGGAGCAAATAGAAGGAATTACTGAAAACATCATGGAGCTAAAAATATCAGAAAGAGCAAGCCGAGGTAGATTAATGGTACCAAAAAATGTACCAGGTAAACTAAGAAAGGCGCACAGGACATTAATCCACTACGCACCAGCATCGATAATGCTGCGACTATTTAATGTGCTGCCAGCTCATATAAGAAACATATCAGGAGTGAGCGTAGATGTGTTTAAGAATAAGCTCGATAAATACCTAAGATGCATCCCAGACCATCCAAGACTGGAAGATGCAAAATACACCGGAAGATGCATTAGCAACTCTCTGGTGGATATACGAGGGGCCTCACACTGAGGGACCTGGGGGAACCCAAACAAAAAATAAGGCAAATTAAGTAAGTCTCTCTCTCTCTCTCTCTCTCTCTCTCTCTCTCTCTCTCTCTCTCTCTCTCTGTATATATATATATATATATATGGTTTATATATCATCATCATCCAGCCACAGATTGTTCACTGCAGAACAAATGCCTCTGACATGTCCTTCCACACGCGTCTGTTTATGATCCTTCTATGCCAGTCTATAACCGGAAATTTTCTTAGCTCGTCAATCCTCATACTCTCTCTCTCTCTCTCTCTCTCTCTCTCTCTCTCTCTCTCTCTCTCTCTCTCTCTCTCTCTCTCTCTCTCTCTCTCTCTCTCTCTCTCTCTATATATATATATATATATATATATATATATATATATATATATATATATGTATACACACACACACACATATATATATATATATATATATAATATATATATATATATATATATATATATATATATATATATATATATATATTTCCCTCTGCCGAGTCCATATTGTAGATTAGTTCTTTTGACCCGGAAGGCTGGAATGCACTTGCCATTGACAGTTTATCTTAAATGTTCTTGATCCTTAAGTCCCTTAGTTACCATAATCGCAAAAACTCCTGATCCACTATTCCATTACTGTGGAATTTCCTTCTGGGGACACAGCATACTAAAAGACATCACACTTGTTTTTTTTTTGCATCCATCCACATGATAAAGAAACAGTACAGGTGAATCTTTATCATGGAACACTGCATAATAGAACAAGTGAGACTTCTTTCCTCTGCCGAGTCCATATTGAAGATTTTTCTTTTGACCCAGAAGGCAGGAATGCACTTGCCATCCTCTTAATTGTCAGGTTGCGTAGACAACATTAAGATGTCTGTTCATTTTTTTTTTTTTTTTTTTTTTTTGGTCTTTTCTTTCATATTGTGTAATGGAGACTAAGAACTTCGCGAATCCTCTCCATCCACCGCACAAATTAATCTCATTTTGATCCTCAAAAGGATTTACTTTCTTGGGTTTCATATCAATTTCTATATAAAAAGTAATTTTATGTTTCTTTTGCTCCTTTGTCTGCATCTTTTCCCACTTTTATGTGGGGTCAATGTTTCTGGCCAGTATTTTCCATCTACCCATCTTCTTATCCTCCTCTTCCTTCTGATTCTTGTTAGTATGTTGTTTCCTCTTTTCCTCCTCCTTTTCATTTTCCTCCTCATGCTTCTCATTTCCATTCGCCTTCTCTTCCAGATTCTTGGTATTCGTTTTTTTTTTCTTATTTTCCTCCCTTCCATTCTCCTTCTCTTTCTGCTAACTTTATCTGTATTCCCCGTGCCAATCTAGTATTGGCATCCTCTCTGAAATTGAAGATTCTTTTGCAACCTCATGCTGACTTTTCAGTAGAATCTCCTTACACATGCTGCCATCTTAAAAGTTTGTTTGTGTCAGGTATTTCAACTCCTAGACGTTCTAGAAGCTCTCTAAGCATGGATTGACAATTGTTTGTCATACGATGGTACCTTTTCAAATTCCACGGTTTATAGAGTTCAGTCATTGCCTCATAGACCTGCCGTGATGCCAGGTTTTCTATCTGGTATTCATCCTTTACAAAGAACTCATATTCAGGAGGTGTTAATGTGTAAAAGGGCATCAACCATTCTTCTTTTTCAGAGTCTTCTTTTGGTAACCCTTCAAAATATCGCTCCCTGGACTCTCATTCGAATTTCACGGTGGTATGCATTATATGCAAGAGACGGCACATATGGCGAAACGGGTACAGTGATTCCCTGTCAAGATACCTCTCTAGCACGACATTTTTTGCAGAATCCCGGGATGTCGTTCTTTTCCTCCCATTCTTCATAATTCTTCCGAAGCATATCTTGAATATCTAGTGGTGTTTGTGAGAAGGGTAGATTCAAGAAAGGGGAGGATTCTGGTGTTGTTTTTGAGAAGAGTGCCTTTAAGAAAGAGGAGGATTCTGGTGGATTTAAGAAGAGGGGGAATTCAAGTGATGAATGTGAGGAAGAACAACCATGTGATGAATGTGAGGAGGAAGAATAAAGTGATGAATTTGAGAAGGAAAAATCTTGTGATGAACGTGAGGAGGAAGAATAAAGTGGTGACTGTGAGGAGGAAGAACCAGGTGATGAATGTGAGGAGGAAGAATCAAGTGATGAATGTGAGGAGGTCTCCTCATCTTTTCCATAAAGCCCCACCAAACGACCGTTAATTTTATCTTCTCGTCGGAGCTCTTTTTGAAGCCTTTTGATTTCTTTGCGCTTGTTTCTAAAGCATTTGACCACCCTTTCGTGAAGAATCTCTATACGAAAACCTAAACGCTTAATTTCTATATTCAATCTTGCTATTATCTCCTCTTGTTCCTTTTGACGATTAGGGTCAGTTGTCTTCTTCGCCTGCTCTTCCTACTGACTCCTTTCATTCTTCTTGTGATACTCCTCCTCCCATTCCTTCCTATCTTTCAGAAACTCTTCCCACCTTTGTGTATCAAAACTTATTTTAATACCTACAGGGCACATTAAATATCTAATTAAATCAAATCCAACCAAGGGTCTAAGAATTTGATTGAGAAAGTGGCCCAAGTAGCACTTGCCACAATCGAACTTTAAACGGAAGACTTGGATGGGCATTTTTGGGTTATTGTGATGGACCACCATAACCGAGTCACATTTACGCTGCCTAGGAATGGAGTAATTTTCTCTATCCCATGGGGGAGTGCCATTGTTTATATGATCAACGATTTCTTGTTCAATGAAGGTTCCATTGAGTGGTTGCCCTGTTCTGATCTCCTTTTTTGGAGAAATTTTTTATGTTCTATCAATACTCTCCGAATTGTTTATCTTTTCCATCAATTGTTGTCTGTCCTGTTTTAGCCTCTCGCTTTTTCTATTCTCTTCCTTCTCCTTGTTTAATTTTTCATAATTTTTTCTCTTCCCCTTCTCCACCTTATTCCTCTGATTATTGGTATTCAGTTTTTCCTCCTTTCCATTCTTCTTCTCCTTCTGACCCTTGCTATTCTTGGTTATCTTATATTCCTTCTTTCCATAAAGTCCCATCAAACTAGCGTTGATTTCTTGTTTTCGTAGAAGCTCCTTTTCAAGTCTTTCGATTTTCTTTTTATTCTCTATAATTTTTCTGACGACCTGGTTTTTAAGTCTCCTTATGCAGTCCTTTAAATGCTTCTTTTCTCTCTTCAATTCTTCTATTTTCTTGTTTAGTTCTTCTTCACGATTGGGGGTAATTATCTTCTTTTCCTCCTCTTGCCTCTGATTTTTTTCATTATATTTTTTCTTCTTCTTCTCCTCCTTTTCAGTTTCCTTCTCCTGCTTCTTCTTTCCAGCCTCCTTCTTTTTCTTATTCTCCTCCCTTCCATTCTCCTTCTCTTCCTGATCATTAAGATGTAGAAGCTCCTTTTCAAGCCTTTTGATTTTCTTTTCATTCTTCTTCTTCTTCTTCTCCTCCTTTTCACTTTCCTTCTCCTGCTTCTCCTTTCCAGCCTCCTTCTTTTTCTCCTTCTCCTCCCTTCCATTCTCCTTCTCTTTCTGATTATGATGATGTAGAAGCTCCTTTTCAAGTCTTTCGATTTTCTTTTTATTCTTCTTCTTCTCCTCCTTTTCACTTTCCTTCTCCTGCTTCTCCTTTTCACTTTCCTTCTCCTGCTTCTCCTTTCCAACCTCCTTCTTTTTCTCCTTCTCCTCCCTTCCATTCTCCTTCTCTTTCTGATTATGATGATGTAGAAGCTCCTTTTCAAGTGTTTCGATTTTCTTTTTATTCTTCCTTTTCTTCTCCTCCATTTCACTTTCCTTCTCCTGCTTCTCCATTCCAGCCTCCTCCTTTTTCTCCTTCTCCTCCCTTCCATTCTCCTTCTCTTTCTGATTATGATGATGTAGAAGCTCTTTTTCTCCTCCTCCCTTCCATTCTCCTTCTCTTTCTGATTAAGATGATGTAGAAGCTCCTTTTCAAGTCTTTCGATTTTCTTATTATTCTTCTTCTTCTCCTCCTTTTTCACTTTCCTTCTCCTGCTTCTCCATTCCAGCCTCCGCCTTTTTCTCCTTCTTGTCCCTTCCATTCTCCTTCTCTTTCTGATTATGATGATGTAGAAGCTCCTTTTCAAGTCTTTCGATTTTATTTTTATTCTTCCTTTTCTTCTCCTCCATTTCACTTTCCTTCTCCTGCTTCTCCTTTTCACTTTTCTTCTCCTGCTTCTCCTTTTCACTTTCCTTCTCCTGCTTCTCCTTTTCACTTTTCTTCTCCTGCCTCTCCTTTTCACTTTCCTTCTCCTGCTTCTCCTTTCCAACCTCCTTCTTTTTCTCCTTCTCCTCCCTTCCATTCTCCTTCTCTTTCTGATTATGAGGATGTAGAATATCCTTTTCAAGTCTTTGGATTTTCTTTTTATTCTTCTTCTCCTCCTCCTTTTCACTTTCCTTCTCCTTCTTCTCCTTTTCACTTTCCTTCTCCTGCTTCTCCTTTTCACTTTCCTTCTCCTGCTTCTCCTTTCCAACCTCCTTCCTTTTCTCCTTCTCCTCCCTTCCATTCTCCTTCTCTTACTGATTATGATTATGTAGAAGCTCCTTTTCAAGTCTTTCGATTTTCTTTTTGTTCTTCTTCTCTTCCTTCTTTTCACTTTCCTTCTCCTGCTTCTCCTTTTCACTTTCCTTCTCCTGCTTCTCCTTTCCAACCTTCTTCCTTTTCTCCTTCTCCTCCCTTCCATTCTCCTTTTCTTTCTGATTATGATGATGTAGAAGCTCCTTTTCAAGTCTTTCGATTTTCTTTTTATTCTTCTTCTTCTCCTCTTTTTCACTTTCCTTCTCCTGCTTCTCCATTCCAGCCTCCTCCTTTTTCTCCTTCTCCTCCCTTCCATTCTCCTTCTCTTTCTGATTATTATGATGTAGAAGCTCCTTTTCAAGTCTTTCGATTTTCTTTTTATTCTTCTTCTTCTCCTCCTTTTTCACTTTCCTTCTCCTGCTTCTCCATTCCAGCCTCCTCCTTTTTCTCCTTCTCCTCCCTTCCATTCTCCTTCTCTTTCTGATTATGATGATGTAGAAGCTCCTTTTCAAGTCTTTCGATTTTCTTTTTATTCTTCTTCTCTTCCTCCTTTTCACTTTCCTTCTCCTGCTTCTCCTTTTCACTTTCCTTCTCCTGCTTCTCCTTTCCAACCTCCTTCCTTTTCTCCTTCTCCTCCCTTCCATTCTCCTTCTCTTTCTGATTATGATGATGTAGAAGCTCCTTTTCAAGTCTTTCGATTTTCTTTTTATTCTTCTTCTTCTCCTCTTTTTCACTTTCCTTCTCCTTCTTCTCCATTCCAGCCTCCTCCTTTTTCTCCTTCTCCTCCCTTCCATTCTTCATCCTCTTTATGATTATGATGATATAGAAGCTCCTTTTCAAGTCTTTCGATTTTCTTTTTATTATTCTTCTTCTTCTCCTCCTTTTCACTTTCTTACTCCTGCTTCTCCTTTTCACTTTTCTTCTCCTGCTTCTCCTTTCCAGCCTCCTTCTTTTTCTCCTTCTCCTCCCTTCCATTCTCCTTCTCTTTCTGATTATGATGATGTAGAAGCTCCTTTTCAAGTCTTTCGATTTTCTTTTTATTCTTCTTCTTCTCCTCCTTTTCACTTTCCTTCTCCTGCTTCTCCATTCTAGCCTCCTCCTTTTTCTACTTCTCCTCCCTTCCATTCTCCTTCTCTTTCTGATTATGATGATGTAGAAGCTCCTTTTCAAGTCTTTCGATTTTCTTTTTATTCTTCTTCTTCTCCTCCTTTTTCACTTTCCTTCTCCTGCTTCTCCACTCCAGCCTCCTCCTTTTTCTCCTTCTCCTCCCTTCCATTCTCCTTCTCTTTCTGATTATGATGATGTAGAAGCTCCTTTTCAAGTCTTTCGATTTTCTTTTTATTCTTCTTCTTCTCCTCCTTTTCACTTTCCTTCTCCTGCTTCTCCATTCTAGCCTCCTCCTTTTTCTACTTCTCCTCCCTTCCATTCTCCTTCTCTTTCTGATTATGATGATGTAGAAGCTCCTTTTCAAGTCTTTCGATTTTCTTTTTATTCTTCTTCTTCTCCTCCTTTTTCACTTTCCTTCTCCTGCTTCTCCACTCCAGCCTCCTCCTTTTTCTCCTTCTCCTCCCTTCCATTCTCCTTCTCTTTCTGATTATGATGATGTAGAAGCTCCTTTTCAAGTCTTTCGATTTTCTTTTTATTCTTCTTCTCTTCCTCCTTTTCACTTTCCTTCTCCTGCTTCTCCTTTTCACTTTCCTTCTCCTGCTTCTCCTTTCCAACCTCCTTCCTTTTTTCCTTCTCCTCCCTTCCATTCTCCTTCTCTTTATGATTATGATGATGTAGAAGCTCCTTTTCAAGTCTTTCGATTTTCTTTTTATTCTTCTTCTTCTCCTCCTTTTCACTTTCTTACTCCTGCTTCTCCTTTTCACTTTCCTTCTCCTGCTTCTCCTTTCCAACCTCCTTCCTTTTTTCCTTCTCCTCCCTTCCATTCTCCTTCTCTTTATGATTATGATGATGTAGAAGCTCCTTTTCAAGTCTTTCGATTTTCTTTTTATTCTTCTTCTTCTCCTCCTTTTCACTTTCCTTCTCCTGCTTCTCCATTCTAGCCTCCTCCTTTTTCTCCTTCTCCTCCCTTCCATTCTCCTTCTCTTTCTGATTATGATGATGTAGAAGCTCCTTTTCAAGTCTTTCGATTTTCTTTTTATTCTTCTTCTCTTCCTCCTTTTCACTTTCCTTCTCCTGCTTCTCCTTTTCACTTTCCTTCTCCTTCTTCTCCATTCCAGCCTCCTCCTTTTTCTCCTTCTCCTCCCTTCCATTCTTCTTCCTCTTTATGATTATGATGATGTAGAAGCTCCTTTTCAAGTCTTTCGATTTTCTTTTTATTATTCTTCTTCTTCTCCTCCTTTTCACTTTCTTACTCCTGCTTCTCCTTTTCACTTTTCTTCTCCTGCTTCTCCTTTCCAGCCTCCTTCTTTTTCTCCTTCTCCTCCCTTCCATTCTCCTTCTCTTTCTGATTATGATGATGTAGAAGCTCCTTTTCAAGTCTTTCGATTTTCTTTTTATTCTTCTTCTTCTCCTCCTTTTCACTTTCCTTCTCCTGCTTCTCCACTCCAGACTCCTCCTTTTTCTCCTTCTCCTCCCTTCCATTCTCCTTCTCTTTCTGATTATGATGATGTAGAAGCTCCTTTTCAAGTCTTTCGATTTTCTTTTTATTCTTCTTCTCTTCCTCCTTTTCACTTTCCTTCTCCTGCTTCTCCTTTCCAACCTCCTTCCTTTTTTCCTTCTCCTCCCTTCCATTCTCCTTCTCTTTCTGATTATGATGATGTAGAAGCTCCTTTTCAAGTCTTTCGATTTTCTTTTTATTCTTCTTCTTCTCCTCCTTTTCACTTTCCTTCTCCTGCTTCTCCACTCCAGACTCCTCCTTTTTCTCCTTCTCCTCCCTTCCATTCTTCTTCCTCTGTATGATTATGATGATATAGAAGCTCCTTTTCAAGTCTTTCGATTTTCTTTTTATTCTTCTTCTCTTCCTCCTTTTCACTTTCCTTCTCCTGCTTCTCCTTTTCACTTTCCTTCTCCTGCTTCTCCTTTCCAACCTCCTTCCTTTTCTCCTTCTCCTCCCTTCCATTCTCCTTCTCTTTATGATTATGATGATGTAGAAGCTCCTTTTCAAGCCTTTCGATTTTCTTTTTATTTTTCTTCTCCTCCTCCTTTTCACTTTCCTTCTCCTGCTTCTCCTTTTCACTTTTCTTCTCCTGCTTCTCCTTTTCCCTTTCCTTCTCCTGCTTCTCCTTTTCACTTTCCTTCTCCTGCTTCTCCTTTCCAACCTCCTTCCTTTTTTCCTTCTCCTCCCTTCCATTCTCCTTCTCTTTCTGATTATGATGATGTAGAAGCTCCTTTTCAAGTCTTTCGATTTTCTTTTTATTCTTCTTCTTCTCCTCTTTTTCACTTTCCTTCTCCTTCTTCTCCATTCCAGCCTCCTCCTTTTTCTCCTTCTCCTCCCTTCCATTCTTCTTCCTCTGTATGATTATGATGATATAGAAGCTCCTTTTCAAGTCTTTCGATTTTCTTTTTATTATTCTTCTTCTTCTCCTCCTTTTCACTTTCTTACTCCTGCTTCTCCTTTTCACTTTTCTTCTCCTGCTTCTCCTTTCCAGCCTCCTTCTTTTTCTCCTTCTCCTCCCTTCCATTCTCCTTCTCTTTCTGATTATGATGATGTAGAAGCTCCTTTTCAAGTCTTTCGATTTTCTTTTTATTCTTCTTCTTCTCCTCTTTTTCACTTTCCTTCTCCTGCTTCTCCTTTTCACTTTCCTTCTCCTGCTTCTCCTTTCCAACCTCCTTCCTTTTCTCCTTCTCCTCCCTTCCATTCTCCTTCTCTTTATGATTATGATGATGTAGAAGCTCCTTTTCAAGCCTTTCGATTTTCTTTTTATTTTTCTTCTCCTCCTCCTTTTCACTTTCCTTCTCCTGCTTCTCCTTTTCACTTTCCTTCTCCTGCTTCTCCTTTTCCCTTTCCTTCTCCTGCTTCTCCTTTTCACTTTTCTTCTCCTGCTTCTCCTTTTCCCTTTCCTTCTCCTGCTTCTCCTTTTCACTTTCCTTCTCCTGCTTCTCCTTTCCAACCTCCTTCCTTTTTTCCTTCTCCTCCCTTCCATTCTCCTTCTCTTTCTGATTATGATGATGTAGAAGCTCCTTTTCAAGTCTTTCGATTTTCTTTTTATTCTTCTTCTTCTCCTCTTTTTCACTTTCCTTCTCCTTCTTCTCCATTCCAGCCTCCTCCTTTTTCTCCTTCTCCTCCCTTCCATTCTTCTTCCTCTGTATGAATATGATGATATAGAAGCTCCTTTTCAAGTCTTTCGATTTTCTTTTTATTATTCTTCTTCTTCTCCTCCTTTTCACTTTCTTACTCCTGCTTCTCCTTTTCACTTTTCTTCTCCTGCTTCTCCTTTCCAGCCTCCTTCTTTTTCTCCTTCTCCTCCCTTCCATTCTCCTTCTCTTTCTGATTATGATGATGTAGAAGCTCCTTTTCAAGTCTTTCGATTTTCTTTTTATTATTCTTCTTCTTCTCCTCCTTTTCACTTTCTTACTCCTGCTTCTCCTTTTCACTTTTCTTCTCCTGCTTCTCCTTTCCAGCCTCCTCCTTTTTCTCCTTCTCCTCCCTTCCATTCTCCTTCTCTTTCTGATTATGATGATGTAGAAGCTCCTTTTCAAGTCTTTCGATTTTCTTTTTATTCTTCTTCTTCTCCTCCTTTTTCACTTTCCTTCTCCTGCTTCTCCATTCCAGCCTCCTCCTTTTTCTCCTTCTCATCCCTTCTATTCTCCTTCTCTTTCTGATTATGATGATGTAGAAGCTCCTTTTCAAGTCTTTCGATTTTCTTTTTATTCTTCTTCTTCTCCTCCTTTTTCACTTTCCTTCTCCTGCTTCTCCACTCCAGCCTCCTCCTTTTTCTCCTTCTCCTCCCTTCCATTCTCCTTCTCTTTCTGATTATGATGATGTAGAAGCTCCTTTTCAAGTCTTTCGATTTTCTTTTTATTCTTCTTCTCTTCCTCCTTTTCACTTTCCTTCTCCTGCTTCTCCTTTTCACTTTCCTTCTCCTGCTTCTCCTTTCCAACCTCCTTCCTTTTCTCCTTCTCCTCCCTTCCAATCTCCTTCTCTTTCTGATTATGATGATGTAGAAGCTCCTTTTCAAGTCTTTCGATTTTCTTTTTATTCTTCTTCTCTTCCTCCTTTTCACTTTCCTTCTCCTGCTTCTCCTTTTCACTTTCCTTCTCCTGCTTCTCCTTTCCAACCTCCTTCCTTTTCTCCTTCTCCTCCCTTCCATTCTCCTTCTCTTTCTGATTATGATGATGTAGAAGCTCCTTTTCAAGTCTTTCGATTTTCTTTTTATTCTTCTTCTTCTCCTCTTTTTCACTTTCCTTCTCCTGCTTCTCCTTTTCACTTTCCTTCTCCTTTTTCTCCATTCCAGCCTCCTCCTTTTTCTCCTTCTCCTCCCTTCCATTCTTCTTCCTCTTTATGATTATGATGATGTAGAAGCTCCTTTTCAAGTCTTTCGATTTTCTTTTTATTATTCTTCTTCTTCTCCTCCTTTTCACTTTCTTACTCCTGCTTCTCCTTTTCACTTTTCTTCTCCTGCTTCTCCTTTCCAGCCTCCTTCTTTTTCTCCTTCTCCTCCCTTCCATTCTCCTTCTCTTTCTGATTATGATGATGTAGAAGCTCCTTTTCAAGTCTTTCGATTTTCTTTTTATTCTTCTTCTTCTCCTCCTTTTCACTTTCCTTCTCCTGCTTCTCCACTCCAGCCTCCTCCTTTTTCTCCTTCTCCTCCCTTCCATTCTCCTTCTCTTTCTGATTATGATGATGTAGAAGCTCCTTTTCAAGTCTTTCGATTTTCTTTTTATTCTTCTTCTCTTCCTCCTTTTCACTTTCCTTCTCCTGCTTCTCCTTTTCACTTTCCTTCTCCTGCTTCTCCTTTCCAACCTCCTTCCTTTTCTCCTTCTCCTCCCTTCCATTCTCCTTCTCTTTCTGATTATGATGATGTAGAAGCTCCTTTTCAAGTCTTTCGATTTTCTTTTTATTCTTCTTCTTCTCCTCCTTTTCACTTTCTTACTCCTGCTTCTCCTTTTCACTTTCCTTCTCCTGCTTCTCCTTTCCAACCTCCTTCCTTTTTTCCTTCTCCTCCCTTCCATTCTCCTTCTCTTTCTGATTATGATGATGTAGAAGCTCCTTTTCAAGTCTTTCGATTTTCTTTTTATTCTTCTTCTTCTCCTCCTTTTCACTTTCCTTCTCCTGCTTCTCCACTCCAGCCTCCTCCTTTTTCTCCTTCTCCTCCCTTCCATTCTCCTTCTCTTTCTGATTATGATGATGTAGAAGCTCCTTTTCAAGTCTTTCGATTTTCTTTTTATTCTTCTTCTCTTCCTCCTTTTCACTTTCCTTCTCCTGCTTCTCCTTTTCACTTTCCTTCTCCTGCTTCTCCTTTCCAACCTCCTTCCTTTTCTCCTTCTCCTCCCTTCCATTCTCCTTCTCTTTATGATTATGATGATGTAGAAGCTCCTTTTCAAGCCTTTCGATTTTCTTTTTATTCTTCTTCTCCTCCTCCTTTTCACTTTCCTTCTCCTGCTTCTCCTTTTCACTTTTCTTCTCCTGCTTCTCCTTTTCCCTTTCCTTCTCCTGCTTCTCCTTTTCACTTTCCTTCTCCTGCTTCTCCTTTCCAACCTCCTTCCTTTTTTCCTTCTCCTCCCTTCCATTCTCCTTCTCTTTCTGATTATGATGATGTAGAAGCTCCTTTTCAAGTCTTTCGATTTTCTTTTTATTCTTCTTCTTCTCCTCTTTTTCACTTTCCTTCTCCTTCTTCTCCATTCCAGCCTCCTCCTTTTTCTCCTTCTCCTCCCTTCCATTCTTCTTCCTCTGTATGATTATGATGATATAGAAGCTCCTTTTCAAGTCTTTCGATTTTCTTTTTATTATTCTTCTTCTTCTCCTCCTTTTCACTTTCTTACTCCTGCTTCTCCTTTTCACTTTTCTTCTCCTGCTTCTCCTTTCCAGCCTCCTTCTTTTTCTCCTTCTCCTCCCTTCCATTCTCCTTCTCTTTCTGATTATGATGATGTAGAAGCTCCTTTTCAAGTCTTTCGATTTTCTTTTTATTCTTCTTCTTCTCCTCCTTTTCACTTTCCTTCTCCTGCTTCTCCATTCCAGGCTCCTCCTTTTTCTCCTTCTCCTCCCTTCCATTCTCCTTCTCTTTCTGATTATGATGATGTAGAAGCTCCTTTTCAAGTCTTTCGATTTTCTTTTTATTCTTCTTCTTCTCCTCCTTTTTCACTTTCCTTCTCCTGCTTCTCCATTCCAGCCTCCTCCTTTTTCTCCTTCTCATCCCTTCCATTCTCCTTCTCTTTCTGATTATGATGATGTAGAAGCTCCTTTTCAAGTCTTTCGATATTCTTTTTATTCTTCTTCTTCTCCTCCTTTTTCACTTTCCTTCTCCTGCTTCTCCACTCCAGCCTCCTCCTTTTTCTCCTTCTCCTCCCTTCCATTCTCCTTCTCTTTCTGATTATGATGATGTAGAAGCTCCTTTTCAAGTCTTTCGATTTTCTTTTTATTCTTCTTCTCTTCCTCCTTTTCACTTTCCTTCTCCTGCTTCTCCTTTTCACTTTCCTTCTCCTGCTTCTCCTTTCCAACCTCCTTCCTTTTCTCCTTCTCCTCCCTTCCAATCTCCTTCTCTTTCTGATTATGATGATGTAGAAGCTCCTTTTCAAGTCTTTCGATTTTCTTTTTATTCTTCTTCTTCTCCTCCTTTTCACTTTTCTTCTCCTGCTTCTCCTTTCCAACCTCCTTCCTTTTCTCCTTCTCCTCCCTTCCATTCTCCTTCTCTTTATGATTATGATGATGTAGAAGCTCCTTTTCAAGTCTTTCGATTTTCTTTTTATTCTTCTTCTTCTCCTCCTTTTTCACTTTCCTTCTCCTGCTTCTCCTTTCCAGCCTCCTTCTTTTTCTCCTTCTCCTCCCTTCCATTCTCCTTCTCTTTCTGATTAAGATGATGTAGAAGCTCCTTTTCAAGTCTTTCGATTTTCTTTTTATTCTTCTTCTTCTCCTCCTTTTCACTTTCCTTCTCCTGCTTCTCCACTCCAGACTCCTCCTTTTTCTCCTTCTCCTCCCTTCCATTCTCCTTCTCTTTCTGATTATGATGATGTAGAAGCTCCTTTTCAAGTCTTTCGATTTTCTTTTTATTCTTCTTCTCTTCCTCCTTTTCACTTTCCTTCTCCTGCTTCTCCTTTTCACTTTCCTTCTCCTGCTTCTCCTTTCCAACCTCCTTCCTTTTCTCCTTCTCCTCCCTTCCATTCTCCTTCTCTTTCTGATTATGATGATGTAGAAGCTCCTTTTCAAGTCTTTCGATTTTCTTTTTATTCTTCTTCTCTTCCTCCTTTTCACTTTCCTTCTCCTGCTTCTCCTTTTCACTTTCCTTCTCCTGCTTCTCCTTTCCAACCTCCTTCTTTTTCTCCTTCTCCTCCCTTCCAATCTCCTTCTCTTTCATATTATGATGATGTAGAAGCTCCTTTTCAAGTCTTTCGATTTTCTTTTTATTCTTCTTCTTCTCCTCCTTTTTCACTTTCCTTCTCCTGCTTCTCCATTCCAGCCTCCTCCTTTTTCTCCTTCTCCTCCCTTCCATTCTCCTTCTCTTTCATATTATGATGATGTAGACAGTCCTTTTCAAGTCTTTCGATTTTATTTTTATCTTCTTTTTTTCCTCCTTTTCACTTTCCTTCTCCTGCTTCTCGTTTTCACTTTTCTTCTCCTGCTTCTCCTTTTCCCTTTCCTTCTCCTGCTTCTCATTTTCACTTTTCTGCTCCTGCTTCTCCTTTTCACTTTCCTTCTCCTGCTTCTCCTTTCCAACCTCCTTCTTTTTCTCCTTCTCCTCTCTTCCATTCTCCTTCTCCTTCTGATTATGATGATGTAGACAGTCCTTTTCAAGTCTTTCGATTTTATTTTTATCTTCTTCTTCTTCTCCTCCTTTTCACTTTCCTTCTCCTGCTTCTCCTTTTCACTTTTCTGCTCCTGCTTCTCCTTTTCACTTTCCTTCTCCTGCTTCTCCTTTTCACTTTCCTTCTCCTGCTTCTCCTTTCCAACCTCCTTCTTTTTCTCCTTCTCCTCCCTTCCATTCTCCTTCTCTTTCTGATTATGATGATGTAGAAGCTCCTTTTCAAGTCTTTCGATTTTCTTTTCATTCTTCTTCTCCTCCCTTTCACTTTCCTTCTCCTGCTTCTCCATTCCAGCCTCCTCCCTTTTCTCCTTCTCCTCCCTTCCATTCTCCTTCTCTTTCTGATTATGATGATGTAGAAGCTCCTTTTCAAGTCTTTCGATTTTCTTTTTATTCTTCTTCTCCTCCTCCTTTTCACTTTCCTTCTCCTGCTTCTCCTTTTCACTTTCCTTCTCGTGCTTCTCCTTTCCAACCTCCTTCTTTTTCTCCTACTCCTCCCTTCCATTCTCCTTCTCCTTCTGATTATGATGATGTAGACAGTCCTTTTCAAGTCTTTCGATTTTATTTTTATCTTCTTCTTCTTCTCCTCCTTTTCACTTTCCTTCTCCTGCTTCTCCTTTTCACTTTTCTGCTCCTGCTTCTCCTTTTCACTTTCCTTCTCCTGCTTCTCCTTTTCACTTTCCTTCTCCTGCTTCTCCTTTCCAACCTCCTTCTTTTTCTCCTTCTCCTCCCTTCCATTCTCCTTCTCTTTCTGATTATGATGATGTAGAAGCTCCTTTTCAAGCCTTTCGATTTTCTTTTCATTCTTCTTCTCCTCCCTTTCACTTTCCTTCTCTTGCTTCTCCATTCCAGCCTCCTCCCTTTTCTCCTTCTCCTCCCTTCCAGCCTCCTCCCTTTTCTCCTTCTCCTCCCTTCCATTCTCCTTCTCTTTCTGATTATGATGATGTAGAAGCTCCTTTTCAAGTCTTTCGATTTTCTTTTTATTACCTATATTTTCTTTGACGACCTGGTTTTCAAGTCTCCTTATACACTCCTTTAAACACTTCTTTTCTCTCTTCAATTCTTCTATTTCCTCGTGTAGTTCTTCTTCACTATTGTGGATAATTATCTTCTTTTCTTCCTCTTGCCTCTGATTTTTTTCATTATGTTTTGTCTTCTCCTCCTCCTTTCTCCTTATTTCGACTTTGTCGTTTCTCTCTTCACACCGACATTGGGTGTATTCATAGCCATTAAAATCTCCAACTACTTTCTCCTTTATTTGCTCTTCGCTCTGGAGATTCCATATCATATAACTATGTTTTGCTCGTAAGCATTACGACCTAGAGCGTTCATCGTATTGATAGAAGCGACGTTAAAGATATAACAAATATTTTCCGAGAATTCTCTCGGCCACACACTTAATAAAAATACATTGTAACTTGTAATCGCCATTCTTAACGGTATAGAGTAGTGCATTCAGTTACCCTTATTTTGAATTTATTCAATTCTGTCATCAGAATTCCACAACAGACTTCATGATCAGAAAAAGGTTTCAAAGCACTCTCAGATCCGGATTCGACTCCAAGGTGAAACTCATCCGTAGAAATGCTGAATGAATTCCTGACAAGGCTCTGAAAAATCCTCCGTCTCTCTACAAAGACAGTAAAAGCTTCGCTAGGAATAAGAATACGAAGACGAAGAAGAAGAAGAAGAGAATTCCATAACAGACTTCACGATTCGAAAAAGTGTTCAAAACACTCTCGGATCCGGGTTCGACTCCAAGGTGTCACTCATCGTCAGTAGAAATGCTGAATGCACTCCTGACAAGGCTCTGAATGATCCTCCGTCTTTCTGCAAAGACAGTAAAAGCTTCGCTGGGAATCTTCAAAGTGGCTCTGACGGGGAAGACACCTTTGACGCTGAAGCAAACTGTTCTCTTCCAAGATTTCATTTTTTCATCCTCCGTTCATTTTGACTCGATTTATGATAATTCTTTCCTATTCTAGTGGCTCTCTCTCTCTCTCTCTCTCTCTCTCTCTCTCTCTCTCTCTCTCTCTCTCTCTCTCTCTCTCTCTCTCTCTCTCTCTCTCTCTCTCTCTAAAATGAACGGAGAATAAACAAATGAAATCTTGGAAGAGAACAGACTGCTTCAGCTTCAAAGTTCTCTCTCCTGTCAGAGCTTTTACTGTCTTCGCAGAGACGAAGGGTGTTTCAGAGCCTTGTCAGGAATGCATTCGGCAATTCTACTGACGTCAATAGGCTCAGGAGGAATATATATATATAATATATATATATATATATATAATATTGAAAACTTGTTCAAAACCAACTCCCCAATTCAAAACTATAAAAATCGATCTCCCTGGTAATAATGCATAAGAGGTTATAGTCCAGATCTTCTGCAGTCGAAATCTCTTTTTGGACTATTGATGTTTGTCATTGTATTCCTAGAAACCTCTCTCTCTCTCTCTCTCTCTCTCTCTCTCTCTCTCTCTCTCTCTCTCTCTCTCTCTCTCTCTCTCTCTCTCTCTCCTTAAGAGAGAACTGAGGTTTTACACTTACCTGTGTCTATTGGGGATGATAAATGAATCGGAATTTTTTCAACAAAGGGCTGTTTATGATAATATCCCAAAACACTTGACTCATGCTTTCGGCGACAATAGTTCATGATTTCAAAATAACTATGGTTCGTAAATAAAGAATTTGGGTAATTTTTGGGTACGTTTATGTACGAGTCTATATAATGAGGAAATAAACTTTAACCATTTGTTCATTGAAAGGGGGTAAGTCTTTACATTGAAACTACTCTTCATATTTGTAATTAAAATGACTTTGACACAAATGCTTGTGACTATCATAGTTTTACGTTCAAATGTTGAACTTTGTTGACTTTTAAGCAAAGGGGCCATCTAAGGAAAACTTGTTAAAAGTAAAATAACATAATAAAGGATGAAACGTGAAAATAAAGATAACTGATACAATAAATATTTTCAACCAATATGCCGAGTTTAACTATCAAAACTTTTTTTTTCTTCTTGAAAATCCCAGGTTAACAGTTAAACTTTTTTTTTTTTAAACCCAAGTTTAACAGTCAAACCTTTTTCCTGAAAACCCCAAGTTTAACAGTCAAACTTTTTTCCTTTAAAAAGGGGGGTTGAGACCCCCTGCGACCACCCCCCCCCCCCCCTTGGATCCGCTAGTGTCTTCAAAATACCCAAGAGAAATGAGTTCTCCAAACCTGTAACTGGGCTCCACAAGGCACAAAAAGATTAAGAAGACCCAGACCTACATGGTTGGTGACTATAAAGAATGAAATAGAAAGGTGATGAATAGAGAAGTATTGAATTGAAATATCAAGTTAGAACCAACTGACTAAATCTAATCGAGAGACTTCAGCTATGGTAAGCAGCTCTGCTAGGAGAAGGGACACTCCAAAATCAAACCATTATTCTCTAGTCTTGGGTAGTACCATAGCCTCAGTACCATGGTCTTTCACATTCTTGGATTAGAGTTTGCATTAGAGAACACTCGGGCAAGCCATTCTATCTTATTTCTCTTCTTGTTTATTTTGAAGTTTTTATTGTTTA
>NC_090749.1:48186483-48191483 GCF_036898095.1 Palaemon carinicauda | reverse complement strand
ACCTCATTAGGTCCCCCAGATACATTTCCACTCAATCCGTGCCATTGCGAAATAAATTCTGGAGCATATGCCTTCCAATAAAATATAATGTACTCTAATGCCACAGTGTTAACTCAAAAGAGAAAGCTTATGTAATAACGCTGGCAGTACGGTACGGTTTGGTGTTTGGTGTGATGGAATGAACCAATCCCGTAAGCCTCTTGTGAAATAATTTTCGGCTATGTCATGCCTGGGTGTATTGTACATTTATACATACAAACATATATGTGTATATATACATATATATATATATATATATACATATATATATATATATACATATATATATAGAATATATATATATATATATACCTATATATATATATATATATGTATACCTATATATATATATATATAGAATAAATATATATATATATATATATACCTATATATATATATACACATATATATACCTATATATATATATATATATATAGCCTATATAACTATACACACACACATATATATATATATATATACATATATATACATATATATATATATATATACATATATATATATATATATATATGTGTGTGTGTGTGTGTGTGTGTGTATGAAAGCATTTGATTCTGTCAAACATCAGCAGTAATGAAAGCCCTTCAAAAATAAGGAATTGAAGATTCTTATGTTAGGACACTTGAAGACAGCTATACACAAAGTACAACAATCCTAAAACTACACAAATATTATAAGAAAATTCAAATTGAGAAAGTCGTTAAAGAGGAAGACCTATTTCTCCTAAATTATTTATAGCATGTCTAGAACATTTGGGAAAATTAGACTGCACCTTAACAACGTAAGATTTGCAGATGACAGAATTGAGTTTAGTGAATGATATAAAGAATATGTAGAACTGAAAATGGATATGAGTTAAATTAAAATAATGCTAAATGAAAATGCATACAGACAACAAATAAGAGTTATGGGCGAGCCTTTGGAGATTTTTAACGATTATAAATACTTAGGACATACAGTAAATGTTTCCTCAAGACACGAGACCGAAATGAACAAAAGGATAATAATGGGATGGATAGGATTTGGTAAACAAAAGGAGATTAAGTAAAGTAAAATGCCACTTTCTCTAAAAAAAAATGTATGTAATGAGATGATCCTGCCAGTATTAACTTGGGCATCAGTAACTTGGGGCCTTACTAAAACATTAGAACATAAGGTAGTTTCAAGTCAAAGAGCTATGGAATGAATAATGATGGGAATAACAGAAAAAAACAACATGGATAAGCGAGCAAATTAAAGTACAGGATATTCTAACAACTTGTAAGAAAAAGAAATGAACATGAACAGGACATATAATGAGAATGAAAGACAATAGATGGACATTATGAATAACAGAATTGGTCCTTAGAGATAGTAAAAGAAGCAGAGGAAGGAAGAGAAGATGAAGGATCGATGAACTAGGAAGTTTGCGGGTGTGGACTGGCACAGAAAGACAATAAACAGATGAAAAGGGAAGGACATGTCTGAAGCCTTTGTCCTGCAGTGGACTAGTAACCGCTGACGATGATGATGATGATTATGATGATATATATACATACATATACATACATACATACATATATATATATATATATATATATAGATAGATAGATAGATAGATAGATAGAATTATCAGCGCCCCAGCTGCTCCACCCAAGGTAGGACCAGGTAAGGAAAGGTAATGGCTGCTGATGATTCAGCAGGTAGACCTAGAGGTTTTACCTAAACCCCCTTCCATAGCTCACAAGGATGATAAGGTTGCAGACACAAGAAATTATTGAGCTTGATGTGACGCAAACCCCAGTCTGGCAGAACGCCAGGCAGGGATGTTTCTAATACGCCACCAAAACATTAATTTCCTCCAATATAAATACTATGTTGCAACTTCACATTCCCTTACATAATGTTTACCCACCCACAGAGCATCCCCAACACTGGATGCGTACATTGAAAATATTAATAATGAAACCCTTTATCAAAGATAACCTCTCTACGGAAAAGCAATGACCAGAAATTAAGAGAAATTACACTTTCCAAATTAAGAGTAAATATCCAGATGCCTTCTCGCCCCAATTTCAAATACGTTCTCTGTTTACCCAACTTACCCGACAAAATCTAAATCCTACATTAAGCTTTCTCCCCTCTAGGCGATGTTTGGTTTTATAATATTCTTTCCCCTAACGAGATTTAATGAGAGTTTTGATAACAGAGCGCTTTAATCAATGGTAGTTTGGATCTCTCTCTCTCTCTCTCTCTCTCTCTCTCTCTCTCTCTCTCTATGTATGTACTTTAACTTATGGATAGTTAAAAGGTTTCTTATAGTGAAGCCTTTTGATTTTTAAGTCACTATTCACCGATTTATTGATTTATTCTCTCTCTCTCTCTCTCTCTCTCTCTCTCTCTCTCTCTCTCCTTTACTTAACCTAACCTCATTGAGCACACTTATTCAAACTCCCATCCACGATTTCTATTTCTTTATTTACTAGTGTATTAGTGTAGGCGACCCGTCAAAAATAACAGCTAAATATTTAGATAGATATACAGTACATACGCACATACAATAAAATTTCATACAATAATATGAATACTCCCTCTCCCCGCTACCAGAGGAACTGATAGAGCTCAGGCTGACCGAATATATATATATATATATATATATGTATATATATATATATTTATATTTATATATATATATATATATACATATATATATATATACACACACACACACACACACACATATATATATATATATATGTATATATATATATATGTATATATATATGTATATGTATATATAGATATATATAGATATATATATGTGTGTGTGTTCGTGTGTGTGTTTGTGTGTACGGACATATATATATATATATATACAAATAAGAAATAAGAAGCACAAAGCTAAAAGCAAATCCCCCAAGACCCAACAAGCCCCAAACAAGAAGGAAGGTGCCACAAGCGACAGGACCACAAACGCCTCTTCCCCAACACAAGTCTCTTCATTTACACTTTCTAATGACATTGGACACTCCAACACTTCTCCCTCCCTTCTCTCAATTTATCAACTATTGTTCCGTACGCTTCTCTCTCTCTCTCTCTCTCTCTCTCTCTCTCTCAGTACAGAAAGAGTCCTCTCTCTCTCTCTCAGTACAGAGTCTCTCTCTCTCTCTCTCTCTCTCTCTCTCTCTCTCTCAGTACAGAGAGTCTCTCTCTCTCTCTCTCTCTCTCTCTCTCTCTCTCAGTACAGAGAGAGAGAGAGAGAGAGAGAGAGAGAGAGAGAGAAAATGAAACTTGTTTAATATATATATATATATAGAGAGAGAGAGAGAGAGAGAGAGAGAGAGAGATAACATGAAAGTTGTTTAATATAGAAATGTTGGAGAGAGAGAGAGAGAGAGAGAGAGAGAGAGAGAGAGAGATAACATGAAAGTTGTTTAATATAGAAATGTTGGAGAGAGAGAGAGAGAGAGAGAGAGAGAGAGAGAGCGAGAGAGAAAAGTAAAATGAAACTTGTTTAATTTAGAAAAGAGAGAGAGAGAGAGAGAGAGAGAGAGAGAGAGAGAGGGGGGGGGTAAAATGAAAGTTGTTTAATATAGAAAAGTTGGAGAGAGAGAGAGAGAGAGAGAGAGAGAGAGAGGTAAAATGAAAGTTGTTTAATATAGAAAAGTTGGAGAGAGAGAGAGAGAGAGAGAGAGAGAGAGAGAGAAGGAAATCTGCTCAATATAGAAATATTTGACACAGCCTCCAATGTTGAAGAGTTTGGGTGAAATGAAACCGATTGACACTTCAGATGTGGCTTCAATTTATGGTGGGATAAATGTTCTTTTAAAACTTGTGATGTGATTCACGTATCGTTCAACTATAATTCAGTTGTTGCGTATTCTGTATTGGTAATGTGGTTGTGAATCCTTCTATATCTGTGATGTAATATATTGACTATCAGCAAAATAGATGTCTTTATCAATATATATAGCACCCTCTCAAATATACAGACAAAAATCCCGTGGCAACTGTTAACAACAAACATGAAGCATACAATTGAACGTATTGGATACATTCCAAATGTAATTACAACCTATTTCTTATCAAGGTTTTCCATCTTCGATTTCAGCATTCGTTTCATCCCTCATAAACAAACTTTGGGAAATAACCGACCGTTTTACCTTGGGATGGAGATTCGTCTGTGAGTCCTGTTCATCCAGATGAAGAATAATGGAAAATCTGTGTTTAAAACTTAAATTTCAGTTTCAATATTTTTTTTTTCCTTGAATGTTTGTGAAATGTGAAAGTAATTGGACCGCATATCATTGTGATTGGAATCATTAGCATTTTCATTATTACAAAAAGCAAAAAACAGATAAGTCACAAAATTTTTAAAATTGATTAAACACGCTCGCATATATATATATATATATATATGTATATATATAGATATATATATATATATATACACATACATATATATACACACACACACACATATATATATATATATATATACATATATATATATATATATATATTATATATATATATATATATACATATATATTTATATTTATATATATATGTATATATTATATATATGCAAACACACACATATCAGCAACAAGATCAACAACAAATACAGTCGTTTCCATTGCACTGTAAGACAAAGCCCTCAGACAAGTCATTGGACATGTCTGGGGTTATATCAGTTTCATCAACATGCTGGTCACTGGGAATTGGTGATGGTGGGAATGTCAGTAAGAGAATTTAAATGAAGTGAGCTTATACAAATAAAAATCAGGTCTCTCTAAACCAAGTAAAATTGGATCAACATGATTTAAGGGTTGATGAAGGGATACCTCAATGTGGGGAAAGGGTTTATTTATCGCCATATTCAGCATAGCTATACTAGTCAGGGACACCCCATACTAGGTTGGTTTGCTGCGGCCGATCAGAGAAAAGTCCCCTACCATCAT
>NC_090749.1:48173983-48181483 GCF_036898095.1 Palaemon carinicauda | reverse complement strand
GGAGAGGGAGAGGGAGAGGGAAAGGGGGAGGGGGAGAGGGAGGGAATAGGATAACGTACTAGCGATGATGTTTCATGAATTTACATACACTTTCTGATTGGGGATACCTTAGAGTGGAGAGAGGCTTTGTGCATCGCTATGATCAACAAACCTCTAATGATATGGTCACTCATACTAGGCTGGTTTACTGTGCGCGATCAGATAAAAGTTATCCACCATCACCAATCCACAGTTGGCCAGTGTGGTGATGAAAATAGCCAAACCCCAGACATGAAAAATGACATACTTGAGTAGACTAGAAACTGCTGCATTTGTTGTTTGTGTACATACATACATACATACATACATACATACATACATACATATATATATATATATATATATATATATAATGTCCCTCAGGTTTTACCACATGAACGAGCAACCTGAAATTACCTTTCCGATGTATTTTCACATTTTATCCCTTAACAATTCTTCTTGCACCGTAATACAGTACTATACAAACAATTCATCATTTTTTTAAACCTTTACTATTTCTTCTTTTGGAATCCGCATGTAAATAGGATGGCTGAACACTCCCTTCATACACTTTTATCTTGGCTTTCACAAACACATCGTTTCTTGCAAATCTTCTGCAAACCCTTTGCTTCCTTTCTTCTTTTTTTGCATTTACTCTTCATTTTTATAAATACTAATTAACAGAAACTACCTCTAATTTTTCACCATCTATGCTAAAATCCATCCCTTAGTCTTCCTCGCTTTCATTTGCTGTTAGTAAACAAACTACCTCATCTATGCTTTAGGTTACTTGACTTACAAACAGCTTCAAACATTTTTGAAAGGTTCTACCATTTCTCTTTTCTATCCTCAAACAGCAGAGCATAAACATCAACCATTTCATTCACAACTCTTCCATCTCCTACAACTTAGCACCTACATCCACTATATATTCTATGGCTTCTCACATCCCTTCATTCATAAAAAAAAAAAAAAAATGTTAAACAACAATGGAGACATAACACAAACAAGTCACTTTAAATGTTAACACACTTCACACCCATAATAATCTGTCGTCTCAACCATACACCCTTAACGAAACTTTCATACCCTCTCTACACATTTCAATAATAGCTATGTCTAGGTACAGTTGGGGACATGAATTCCGGGCACACCTCTCTGTGAGGAAGTGTACCCTCTCACACCCTTACTGCTCGGCGAGTTCCCATGTGTAGCCCCCACCAACACCGCCGATCTCTCTCATTATTAATTTGGTTACTAGCCGAGTAGTAAGCGTGTCAGGGTACATTTCCCCAGAGCGAGGTGTGCCAGGAATTCATGTGTCCAAGCGTTCATGTATGACAATTACAGGTTTTTTTTTTTTTTACTTAGATTTGAAATATGCCACATAACTATTTTTGTAATAAAATCTTGATCCAAACACCATTTTCCTTAAATAGACCCACATTAGTTTTCCTTTATCAGTCCTATCCCCTGCCTCACTTCTTTCATTCAAAAATCCTAACAGACACCTTAGTGTACTAAATAGCCTCAAATATCTTAATAGTTTCCTCTAATACATTTACCTTTAAATAACCAAACAACAATAACTTTCAAATATTCCTATGGAACTTTTCCTCCTCCACGCCAACTTTACAAACCTTGGTCAGTCAATCAATTCCAGTATAAGCCTTATCCATTAGCATCTCGCTTATAATTCCAGGAAGTCCTTATGCCTATCCTCCTTCCACCTTTTAATCACTTGTCTCAAAGCCTCAACAATTACCAACAGGGATTCTCCTCTTCACACCAACCATTACAGGTCTTGCACCACTCAGTCCACCATCTCTTCTATCTGTCGTAATAAAACAAATCTTCAAATAATGTCGATTCAGGATTACCATTTACTTTGAGATCCATTTGTTCATGAAGCTTTCTCTAGTTGTACCATTTGTTCATGAATATTTCTCTGGTTGTAACATTTGTTCATGAATCTTCCTTTAGTTGTACCATTTGTTCATGAAGCTTTGTCCATTTGGACCAATTGTTCACGATGATTTCTCTCCTTATACCATTTGTTCATGAACCTTTCTTTTTTAATTGAATATCCTGTAAAAAAATTTTGTGCTCTTAAAGTTTTAATAAATATATTACAGTTTGTTTGGCTAAAAGCCATTCTCTCTCTCTCTCTCTCTCTCTCTCTCTCTCTCTCTCTCTCTCTCTCTCTACTACTACTACTACTACTCGATCTATTTTCTTATGCGCCTTCAACTAGTTTTCTCTTTTATGGCACAGGTACATCACAGTTTTATTTTTTACGAAACCATTAATTTCTTACTATCTTCATACCCCCCCGCCCCATCCAATACTTCATTCTGTCATCACGACCTTACAGAATTCTATAAAATTCCCGTTTACAACTATTTCCTTAATTCCTTTAACCCAAGTCAATACTTGATATAGGCAAGGCTCTACTCCATTCCCTCCTATCCAATGAACTTCTCTGAATGGCATTTACAGACAGTTTTTACAAACTTTCATACCCCATTTATCGATATCTAAATTGTCCTATTGGGGCATAACGCGTTTTTCCAGTAACAGGACAAAATTAGAGGGTTAGTCACTGGGCGCTCGTTTTATAAAGTAGGCTTGGGATCACCGAGCAGCGAGAGAGAGAGAAACCTTGTTTAAACACACACACACACGCACACACACACACACACACACATATATATATATATATATATATAGAGAGAGAGAGAGAGAGAGAGAGAGAGAGAGAATTTTAAAACCTGTAGTAGATATGAGTAAGTAAACAATCAAAGATAGAGAGAGAGAGAGAGAGAGAGAGAGAGAGAGAGATTCCAAATGAAAGTCTCCATTAAATCCGCCTAAATAATTTCTCGAACAAATACAGTGGCGAATTTAATTTTTTTTTTTTTCATCGTCAGTTTTAATTGCAAATGAATAGAGTTGACTCCAACATTAGGAATAAAAGGCAACGCTAATTAGAAATTAGCTTTAAAATGATGTTTTGAAGTTTCTGTGCTCTAATGAATAAAAGCGGAGAATGGCTGGATGTGTGTTTTACCACGTTACTATCACTATTTTTATTATAATCATCATCATTATTACTATTATCATTATTACTATCATTAAAGGCTCAAAGGTTTAAAGGCCGTTCATGAATTGCAGAGGCAAGGGACAGGAGCAGAAGAATCTAGAACCAAAGCCCCCTCTCCACCCAAGCTAGAACCAAGGAGGGCCAGGCAATGACTTCTGATGACTCAGCAGATAGACCTATAGGCTCCCCCAAACCCCGATCCTTAGCTCACAAGGAGGGTGAGGTTGCAGCGACCAAAGAAACTAACGAGTTTGAGCGGGACTCGAACCCCAGTCTGGCGATCACCAGTCAGGGACGTTATCACATATAATATCGTCACAGCCTATAGGAACCATCCCTGCATTGCAATTTGCCAGACTGGGGTTCGAGACCTGCTCAAGCTTAATAGTTTCTTGAAATGTGTGCAACCTCACCATCTTGTTGAGCTAAGGATGGGTGTTTGGAGGCGTACAGATCTACCTGTTGAGTCATCAGCAGCCATTGCCTAGCCCTTCCTGGTTCTACCTTAAGTGGAGAAGGGGCTTGAACGCTAATCATATATATGTATGGTCAGTCTGTAGGGCATTCTCCTGCCAAGATATTGTCAATGTTCCTTGACTCTGGCATTCACAAGCGACCTTTAAACCGGTTATACTGAAGGACCAACCAACAGACGGACACACAATCAGAAAGATAAACAAACTGACAGAAGAGGAAAATATCTCTTTCCGAATTTAACTTCAAAGCTCATATCTAATATCTAATTCTTTTTTTAAATAAAAAAGAATTATTCCTATGATTTCCTGAGGAAAAAAAAAACTTATGTGAAACTTCCTTATCATAAAATCGAAACTCATTGAAATACTCTAATCTTGCGTAAAGCCTCGTCGTTAATCATTTAATTCTCTTTTATAAATCTAAAACTTTGACTGATATACAGTAAATCGTCATCTAAAAACTTTTATTCTAAATTTAATATTTTATATCATTATCAATAAGAATCACTATATTCAACAACTGACTTTATCCATATAATCAACCCCTAATGGCAAACCACTATTCAAGACACTTTTTGACTTTTAGAAAGCTTTTGATTTTGTCAAAACTTCATCAGTAATGAAAGCATTTAAAAAACAAGAGGTAGATGCATCACCATTTAAAAATGTACTTAATTAGTACAAATTTTTTCACCATCACAAATCGTCTGTTGTAATAATTCATCTAATTGAAAGTTCCTTCCAAAATTGAAAATCTAATTTAATATGGAATTAATTTGATTCATAATAAGCTTCCATTGCTTCATGCCATTAATAATTGCCAAAAAAAATAAAAAAATATTGATATTTAAACTCAGTCAATTGAAACGAAATGTAAATTTCAAAAAATAAAACCCTATCAATAATTCAATTCTATTGAAAAGCATATAATCTCTAAAATCTCTCAACACTGCCATCGCCTTGAAGGATTTATCCCCAAAGAAATTCCTTTAGTCATAACAAATATCCTATTTTCCTCTTCAGGATCTGTCGCCTCCTTCCAACTTGAAATGTGACGTGCACGGGGAGGGGGGGGGGGATTGGTTTCTGGATTGTTTATTTCCTTGTTTAAGAAAGTAACAGTGATCCGTAAATATTTGTATATGATTTATTCATCAAGGTGAAGTTTATACATTACTAAAAGTGTGAAAAGACTTTGTTATCTAGAGTGGCCTTATAAATACAGATATATATAGACAAGTGTATATGTATTACTTATTGTTAAGCTAAGCATTACGTAACGCTTTTTTCAGAAAACAACACTTTAAAACGATATTCATATTTTAACTAATATATTTTGGATAACTCATTGCATTTAATGTTTCAAAACATCTTACACACAAACACACATATATAATATATAGTTACACACACACACACACATATATATATATATATTATAGATATATATATAGATATATATATAGATATATATATATATATATATGTATGTATGTATGTATGTATACATACATACATATATATATATATATATGTGTGTGTGTGTGTGTGTGTGTGTATGTATGTGTGTATATATATATATATATGCAGTGAGAGAGAGAGAGAGAGAGAGAGAGAGAGAGAGAGACGCATAACACCAACAAAAACAGACGTTTATAGTCCACGGTAGGAGAAAGTCATCAGACATGTCTTGGTCATAACTGGGGTTTAGCCAGTTTTCATCACTCCATCACCCCGCTGGCCAAATACCACCCTGGTATGGCTGGCCCTGACTAGTACAGCTTTTCTGTCAATGGCAATACATAAACCCTTCCACTACGTTGAGGTATACATACATACTTATATACATGTGCTATTTTCTACACTTTACAAAATAAAATACACAATAAATAACAATGAAGTAATAAATAAATTAAACAAAGGATAAAATGCAGTATATCAACATCACTGCATATAAATTCCAATAGACACATGAAAAATATATTCAGAAATCAATACCCAATAAGTGAAGACCATGGCGGAGTGGAGTATAGATTTGGTACCCTGGCCAGTTAACGCTCCCCCCCCCCCCCCCCCCTCTACCCCCCCCCCCCCCACACACACACAATGGAGCATATATCTCCATTAATGGAGAGAGCCGAATCAAATTAATTTTCTTTTATTGGTGGCAAAAAAACTAGATGATGGAGAACTACTTAGCAGTACAGAGTACTTAGTAAGGAATATTTCATGTAGAGGATAAGTACTAGAATGTAGACGATCACTGGTGATGTATCAGTTAATGTTTTTGTCTCACACATGCACTAGCACTAACACTATATATATATATATATATATATGTGTGTGTGTGTGTGTGTGTGTGTATGTGTCTATATATACATTTATATGGTTTTAGGTAAATTTCTCGAATGCAATTTCTCGAAAGTCAAATTCTCGAACCCAATTGCTCGAAAAATAATTTCTCGAACTATCATTTTCTCGAATCCCATATTTCTCGAAAAATGATATCTATTTTGTCGAGAAAATTGATGTGAAAAATTTTCATGAATTTAAAAATTTATTGTAAACGAAGGAATGAAAAAAAATACAAAGGTTATAATTTTATTGTATGTTGCAATCAAAATAGGTAAGAATAGTTAAAAAAAATAAAGATTAAAATTTAATCAATCAAAATGAAATGTTGTATGCTACACTTCGTAGATATTCTTCTTACAGGCCTCTCTTCGTCATAATTCATTACAATAGTTTGCAACCTTTTTGCACAGTCACGATACTTCTTTTTGCTTACAGGGATACCAACACCTCCCAAATATTGTTCAATTCGTAACTCCTGTAGACTTTGTTCTCGTTGTAATCCTTGTATAAATTTCCAGATGGATGGATGACAAGCACTTAATTGCTGTTCGAAGCCGTAATGCCAGCCTTCGACCGCATTGTTTGTCTTGGGCCATTTCTTCCATAGCATAATCAAAACAGTTCCATAATTCATGTTTAAAGAAAGGAGCACGTCTACGGTTATTTCTATGCGGCCGCCCGATCCATGTATCTTCAAAAGAGTCAACCACACTTTGAAGTTCAGCGGGGAGGAAACTTCATTTTCAATTAAATATTCAAATGTTTCAGCGCAACAGCCCCACTTACCCCCATTGAAGCACAAGACACTATATAATGGGGTGTATCCCTACTATTCAATGCATCCTCTCTCACTTTTCTTGGACTCTGGCAGCTTCGACTTTAGCACCGTCTCCTGCATGATTATGGTCACCACTCTCTTTTTCTATATTATCATCGATAGTGATAGCACGAGCAGAACATTTAAATTTCTTGCACATTTCACATTTCCAATAAATTTTGTTATTTACTCCTTTGTCCTTGATATATAAATATCCATTTAAACACAATTTCTTCCTTCCTTTTTCACTCTCGACATACGTTACTTCCATCTTGATGGGCTGAGACTACTGGAAAAAATATTATAGGAAAAATTAAATTCAGAATTTGTAAACAGAAGTGTTTTTAAATGAGAAGCGTTTAGAATGCTAATGGCCTCTTTATAAATTGGTCTTTGGCGCTTATGGAATACTTTCGATTGTTTTCGAGAAATTTACTTGTTTGTTTTCGAGTAATTGACATTCGAGAAAATGATAGTTCGAGAATTTTTTTTCGGTCAATTGAATTCGAGAAATTTACCTTCGTGCAATTGGTTTCGAGAAATTTGCCTGACACCTGGTCTACTACTCTCTTGGGTTACAGTTTACTTACTTGAGGGTACACTCAGGAACACTATTCTATCTGTTTTCTTATTTCTTTTCCTCGCAAGGGTATTTTCCTTATTGGAGCCCTTACTCTTATAGCCTCCTGCTTTTCCAACTAAGGTTATGGCTTCTCTAGTTATGATATTGA
>NC_090749.1:48158942-48163942 GCF_036898095.1 Palaemon carinicauda | reverse complement strand
TATTTTTTTCTGTTCTACAGATTCATTAAAACTTTTCTGTCCGCTTTATAAATTACAAAGAAAAATAAAGTTTTGTCGAATGTTCAGTTTCTAATCTCATTCCTTATACTACTATCAACTGATCGCTATTCATAACGAAAAGAGTTATTTAAAAATTCTCTGCGAAATATATTTCTATGTTTCCCATCATATGGTTGTTATCTTTCAGAAAAATGTTATCTACCCCTCCCCCAACTGGTTATAAAATGACCTGCGTCTGTTTTTCTATGAGCAGGATTACGCAAAAACTTCTTGACAGAGTTTAACAAAATTTTAACAACGGATAGACATAATACTCCGGAAGAACATTAAATTTTGGTTATTATTATTATTACCATAAGTAGATTCATTCACGGTTAACATGAAATAGGGAAAGCTTGGTCCGTAGACTTGAATAAATTGTTGACAGTCTTCATTGGCAGAGGTCTGAAATCTCTAATTGGTCGTTCATCTTGTTTCCATTAATAGTCTTAATGCTGATAATCCGTTCCTTATGGTATAAATTTTCCTTTTAAAAATGGAAGTCTACAAGAGCTATATTTACATAACCGCCTTTCACGCTTCTATTCATCTTTTCAACTTCATTTTCACACGCTAGCTCTTTTAGACAAAATCCCTCAGAGCAGATATTCTTTTCCCCCTACCTTTTACGTTATGGTAGAAAAACAAATATTAAATATTTTAGAATATATAACTACAATTTTGAAAGATTTATAAGGGAGTTATGAACTTACAAAATGTTTATAGAGTTCATTTTTATCTAATATTTATGACCTTTACTAAAATATCTAACTTTTTTTGCTATAGTCATTAGACAAAGCTTTGAGCGAATCATGCAGCTAGATTGATTGATTGATTATGCCAGATGACTCTTAATCAATCAATCAATCTAGCTACCTGACTCAATCTGGTAAATTAAAATAATATTAAACATTTTGTAAAATGTAATTACAATTTCGGAGAGACACCTATATTGGATTTAGTTACTTACAAAATTTTCATAAATTGAGTTCACTTTTATTTAATATCTATGACACCAACAATAACAAGCAGAGGTTTCATTCCTCCACCAACGAAGACTGTCAAAATTTTACTCAAGTCTACGGACCAAGCTATCCCCTTGTCATATGTTGACAGTGAATGAATGTACTGTATAATCATTATCCTGTATCCGGATGGAGATCCGGATCATCATAAAAATCTAAACACCTAAATTATCCCACTTCTGATATATACAGAAATTTTCATCAAAACGCATCATCAACTTTTGAGTATGGCTGACGACAAACGTATATAAACAAATGTGGAGACATTGCATTAAAGTCATATTACCAACATTTCCAGCTGCATGTCTCAATCTCGTGATGCATTGGCAAGCAGTCTATCAAATCTCTGAACAACCCTTAATTATCCCACTTCTGATTTATCCTGAAATTTTCATTAAAATGCATCATTAAATTTTGAGTTAGACTGGCGCCAAACGTATAAACAGAGGTGAAAACATTGCATTAGGAATCATTTCACTAACATATCCAGCTGCATGTCTCAATCTTGAAATGCATTGGCATGCAGTCTATCAACCATCCACTCGCCTACTTCAATTTTAATTCAGTTCTCTCACCGGGGCGAAGGAGAGAGAGAGAGTCTAAGTCTGGAAGGCAAATTCCTCCACTGCAAAAATTCTCAGATTCTTCTGTTCCCTCAACGTTACTTGGGAAAAAAGCTGAGGCGAAAAGATGTTGATGCGAAAACCAGCTAATTTCTCGGGAGGCTTTCTCGTTGAATATATTCCGACAGAATAATTGGTGGGATGAAACAGTCTCGCGCTTGGCGCTGATGAAAGGAGATATATTGTTTTTGACGCCTCGCAAAAAATAAAAACGTATAGGATGCCTTCAACCCCGTTTGATATTAAACTTGACGTGATATATTTTTTAATAACAAAAAGCCAGCGGAAATTGTCTTCGATGTTTTTTGGTCAATAAAATAAGCCATTAATGGGAAATGATTGATTAGGTATTTAATATTTAGTGACACTTGGACATTTTAAATATATATATATATATATATATATATATATATATATATATATATATATATATATATATATATATATATATATATATATATATATCATCTCCTCCTCCTACGACTATAGACGCAAAGGGCCTCGGTTAGATTTCGCCAGTCATATCTCATCTTAAGCTTTTAATTCAATACTTTTCCATTCATCTTCTCCTTCACGCTTCATACTCCTCAGCCATGTAGGCCTGGTTCTTCCAACTCTTCTAGTGACTTGTGGAGTCAAGTTAAACGTTTGGTGAACCAATTTCTCTCGGGGAGTGGGAATAACATCCCCAAACCATCTCCATCTACCCCTCACGAAGATCCCATTCACATATGTCAATCAAATATTCTCTTATAGTTTTATTTCTAATCCTGTCCTGTCATTCAACACCCAATATTCTTATGAGGGCTTTGTTCTCAAATCTACTATATCTATTGGATATTGTTTCATTTTAATACCATGACTCATGTACATACAGTAACACCGATCTCACTTAAATGATATATAGCCTGATTTATATACGTAATTTCAGGTGATTATATTTCCTAATTTTACTTGACGTGGACATTGTCAGCTTTTCTTTTTACAATCTAATTCCTGATTCACGTACTTAAGCTTATAACACCAAATGATAACCAACGTAATTTATAGATACATTTTCTTACTCAAAAAAAAATATATAGTGGAAATCCTCAGAACAATCCTCCTTTATAACTTCAAAAGACAGAGTGAAAAAGAATATATCTTTTCATCAGCATCAAGTGAAAAATTCCCATCCCCGAAATGTTAAATCTTTTTCTGTGTGTATTCGGTGAGACTACCATGTTGCTTTTTCTTTCCAGAATTTTCCAAAGTACGGAGCACAAGAGTGAGAATGTTTCAGGGTTTGTGTTACTGACTAGGGCACAGTAAGGAATTCGAAAACATAACGTGGTTGGTGAAACGTTTTGATTTTAGGAAGATCTTCAAAAGGATTCTGATTTGAAATACCTGATTTTCCTAAAGAAGAATTTATCTTCAGTTTTCCAGGGAAATCAAAATTAAAATAGCATTTGAAGGTTTGAAGGACACTCATGAATGGCAGAAGCAAAGGACAGTGACAATGCCCTTTCTATTATGTGTATATATGGCTAGTCTCTAGGGCACTGTTGTTGTCCCTTGCCTCTACCATTCATGAACGACCTTTAAACTTTCAACATATCCGTAACATTTATAAATATTCGTCCCTAAGTTGGGTTCAATATCAGACTGACCAATAGGATGGATAATTATTTAACTTTTTTATAGTATAATACTCTAAGAATTGAAAAAATAAGGTCTCTCTCTCTCTCTCTCTCTCTCTCTCTCTCTCTCTCTCTCTCTCTCTCTCTCTCTCTCTCTCTCTCTCTCTCTCAGAAGGGAAATTCAAGAAAAGAAGCAGTTACAAAACCGTGTAAATTGTTACAGGATAAAAGACTCTAATGAAGTAAAAGTGGGAGAGGCAGGAACAACGAAAACTATTACTTCGGAATATGAATAAATGTATTGAAATATTTCAACGTTATATTTCTAGTTATTTGAAATATGGAAAGAATTTATCTGTTAGAGAATTTGCTTGAAACTGTAACTACATGAGTGAAAATATTCAATTATATGAGATATTACTGTTGATAAGTGGGGACATACATCAAATATATAACTAATATATCCTAAGATTTCGTATATTAGTTTTTCTATTAGGGAAATATACGCTATCATATATGTGATTAACTACTATCAAAGAGATAGCATAAATATTACACTATCCATATTCACTTTAGCAAGGCGTTTTAGTAACCTTGAGCAGTTCATTTAAATATTTTATTTTTCTCAAGTTAGAATTAGTTTCGAAATATAGCAGCACTTATCATCATTATTACAAGCTAAGCTACAACCATACTTGGAAGGGAAATACGAAAATAAACAAACTTCTATACATGAGAAGTAGTGAATGATTAATATGAAATATTCTAAGATCAGCAACAAAGTTAACATAGACCTTCCATATATAAACTATGAGGAGAGACTTATGTCAGCCTGTACAACATAAAAATATCCATCGCAAGTTTGAACTTCCAAAGTTCTAATGATTCAACTTCCTGATCAGAAGGACCATTACACAAGGTGGTCATTAATGGAATGAAACATCTAAAAATACTGTTTAGTTTTAAGCCTTATAATGTAGAAGGCATAACTACTGCACTGTAATTGTTCAGTGTCTCTTTTCCTCTTGGTAAGGGTAGAAGAGGCTCTAGTTATGGTAAACAGCTCTTCTAGGAGAAGGACACTCAAAAATCAAACTATTGTTCTCTAGTCTTGGGTGGTGCCATAACCTCGGTGTCATGGTCTTCCAACTGTCTTGGGTTAGAGTTTTCTTGCTTGAGGGTACACTCAGGCATATTATTCACTTATTTCTCTTTCGCTTGTTTTGTTATATTTTTTATAGTTTATATATGAAATTTTTCTTTAAATGTTGTTACTGTTCTTAAAAATATTTAATTTTTCCTTGTTTCCTTTCTTCACTGGGCTATTTCCTATGTTGGGGCCCCTGGACTTATAGCATCCATTATAATAATTTAGTAGAGAATCAAGCCAATATCTAAGATAAGAAGGCCGTTGATCGCATTTTTATTTTTTTTTTTCCAAAAAGTTCAGCATCGCCTATTCAAACTTTCAAGTGGCCATTAACAAACATTTTTTTCCTAACTCCAGCAGAAGTTTCAAAATGTGGTTAGATTATTTGAATACGTGTGTGTTTAATGGTGCATAAAATAGAAATCTATGCTTTGTTGCAACGTATATAAATAACAATATTTTATTTATATTAAATAAAATATTTCCGGTAATTGTTCATTAAAAATGTATTTCATACACG
>NC_090749.1:48136442-48143942 GCF_036898095.1 Palaemon carinicauda | reverse complement strand
CCTCGGGTTTTACCACATGAACGAGCAACCTGAAATTACTTTTCCGATGTATTTTCACATTTTATCCCTTAACAATTCTTCTTGTAACCGCAATACAGTACTATACAAACAATTCATCATTTTTTTTAACCTTTACTATTTTATTTTTTTTGGAATCCGCATGTAAATAGGATGGCTGAACACTCCCTTCATACACTTTTATCTTGGCTTTCACAACACATCGTTCTTGCAAATCTTCTGCACACCCTTTGCTTCCTTTCTTCTTCTTTTGCATTTACTCTTCATTTTTATAAATACTAATTAACAGAAACTACCTCTAATTTTTCACCATCTATGCTAAAATCCATCCCTTAGTCTTCCTCGCTTTCATTTGCTGTTAGTAAACAAACTACCTCATCTATGCTTTAGGTTACTTGACTTACAAACAGCTTCAAACATTTCTGAAAGGTTCTACCATTTCTCTTTTCTATCCTCAAACAGCAGAGCATAAACATCACCCATTTCATTCACAACTCTCATGACCTACAAATTAGCACCTACATCCACTATATATTCTATGGCATCTCACATCCCTTCATTCATAAAAGAAAAAAAAAATGTTAAACAACAATGGAGACATAATACAAACAAGTCACTTTAAATGTTAACACACTTCACACCCATAATAATCTGTCGTCTCAACCATACACCCTTAACAAATCTTTCATACCCTCTCTACACATTTCAATAATAGCTATGTCTAGGTACAGTTGGGCACATGAATTCCGGGCACACCCTCTCTGTGAGGAAGAGTACCCTCTCACACCCTTACTGCTCGGGCGAGTTCCCATGTGTAGCCCCCACCAACACCGCCGATCTCTCTCATTATTAATTTGGTTACTAGCCGAGTAGTAAGCGTGTCAGGGTACATTTCCCCAGAGCGAGGTGTGCCAGGATTCATGTGTCCAAGTGTACATGTATGACAATTACAGGTTTTTTTACTTTAATTTGAAATCGGTCACATAACTATTTTTGTAACAAAATCTTGATCCAAACACCATTTTCCTTAAATAGACCCACATTAGTCTTCCTTTATCAGTCCTATCACCTGCCCTCACTTCTTTCAGTCAAAAATCCTAACAGACACCTTAGTGTACTAAATATCCTCAAACCCATTTCTTAATAGTTTCCTCTAATATATTTACCCTTTAAACAACCAAACAACAAAAACTTTCAAATATTCCTATGGAACTTTTCCTCCTCCACGCCAACCTTACATATCTTGGTCAGTTAATCAATTCCAGTATAAGCCTTATCCATTAGCATCTCGCTTATAATTCCAGGAAGTCCTTATGCCTATCCTCCTTCCATCTTTTAATTACTTGTCTAAAAACCTCAACAATTGCCAACAGGGATTCTCCTCTTCACACCAACCATTTCAGGTCTTGCACCACTCAGTCCACCATCTCTTCTATCTGTCATAATCAAACAAATCTTCAAATAATGTCGATTAAAGATTACCATTTACTTTGAGATCCATTTGTTCATGAAGCTTTCTCTAGTTGTACCATTTGTTCATGAATCTTTCTCTAGTTGTAACATTTGTTCATAAAGCTTTCTCTGGTTGTACCATTTGTGCATCAAACTTTCTTTAGTTGTACCATTTTGTTCATGAAGCTTTGTCCACTTGGACAAATTGTTTCACGATGATTTCTCTTCTTATACCATTTGTTCATGAACCTTTCTTTTTTAATTGAATATCCTGTAAACCAATTTTGTGCTCTTAAAGTTTTAATAAATATATTACAGTTTCTTTGGCTAAAAGCCACCTCTCTCTCTCTCTCTCTCTCTCTCTCTTCCTCTCTCTCTCTCTCTCTCTCTCTCTCTCTCTCTCTCTCTCCTACTACTACTACTACTACTACTACTACTACTACTACTACTACTACTACTACCCGATCTATTTTCTTATGAGCCTTCAACTAGTTTTCTCTTTTATCGCACAAGTACATCACAAATTTATTTTTTACTAAACCATTAATTTCTTACTATCTCTAAACCGGCCATTTACATCTATTTCCTCAATTTCTTTAACCAAGTCGATAATAATCATTAAGTAGAGCCTTCCCTATATTAATTATTGATATAGGCAAGGCTCTACTCAATTCCTTCCTATCCAATGAACTTCCTCTGAATGGCATTTACAGCCAGTTTTTTCACAATTTTCATACCCGATTTATATCGATATCTAAATTGTCCTATTGGGGCATAACGAAATTTTCAGTAGCAGGACAAAGTCAGAGGGTTAGTCACTGGTCGCTCGTTTTATAAAGTAAGCTTGGCATCACCAAGCAGCCAGAGAGAGAGAGAGAGAGAGAGAGAGAGAGAGGAACCTTGTTTAAACACACACACACACACACACACATATATATATATATATATATATATATATATATATATATTTATATATATATACATATATATATATATATATATATATATATATATATATATATATATACATATATATATATACATATATATATATATATATATATATATATATATACATATATATATATATATACATATATATATATATATATATATATATATATATATATATATATATATATATATATATATATATATATATATATATATGTATATGTATATATATGTATATACATATATATATATATATATATATATATATATATATATATATATATATATATATATATGTATATATATACAGAGAGAGAGAGAGAGAGAGAGAGAGAGAGAGAGAGAGAGAGAGAGAGAGAGAGAGAGAGAGATTCCAAATAAAAGTCCTCATTACATCCGCCTAAATAAATTTTCGAACAAATATTGTGGCGAATTTAAGAGCTTTTTTTTCTCATAGTCAGTTCTAATTGCAAATGAATAGAGTTGATTCCAACATCAGGAATAAAAGGCAACGCTAATTAGAAATTAGGTTTAAAATGAGGTTTTGAAGTTTCTGTGCGCTAATGAACAAAAGCGGAAAATGCACAATGTGTGTTTTACCACGTTACTATCACTATTTTTAGTATTAATATCGTCATTATTATTATTATTATCATTAATACTATCATTAAAGGCTTAAAGGTTTAAAGGCCGTTCATGAATTGCAGAGGCAAGGGACAGGAGCAGAGGAATCTAGACCAATGCCCCCTCTCCACCCAAGCTAAGACCAAGGAGGGCCAGGTAATGGCTGCTGATGACTTAGCAGATAGACCTATAGGCTCCCCCAAGCCCCGATCCTTAGCTCACAAGGAGGGTGATGTTGCAATGACCAAAGAAACTAACGAGTTTGAGATGGACTCGAACCCAGCTCTAGCAATCACTAGTCAAGGACGTTACCACATATAATATCGTGGTAACTTATTGGAAACCTCCCTGTCTTGCAATCTGCCGGACTGGGGTTCAAGACCTGCTCAAACTCAATGGTTATTTGTTGTGTCTACTACCTAGCTATTCTTGTGAGCTGAGGATGAAGGTTTAGGTCTACATGCCGAGTATCAACAGCCATTTCCTGTCCTTCATGGTTTCTATCTTTGGTAGAGAAGGGGCTTGGACGCTGATCATAATATGTATCGTCAGTCTGTAGGGCATTTTCACAGTCCCTTGCCTCTGCCATTCATAAACGACCTTTAAACCTTGATATAAAAAGGTTTGACTAAACTTGCAAAAACCCTCAAAATGAAGAGATCCTACAATTAAAAAAAAAGAAAAAAAAAGAAAAAAAAAACACTTATACTGAAGGACTAACGAACAGATGGATAAACAATCATAAAGGTAAACAAACTGTCAGACGAAGAGGAAGATATGGCATCAACAAATATAGAGGATCATAAAATAATATATATCTCTTTATGAATTTAATCCCCTCACTTAGGAGCACATATCTAATATTTACTTCTTTTCAGAAAACAGAAAATTTTATATACTTGATTTCCTTATATAAAAACTCAAGTGAAATTTCACTATCATAAAATCATAACACATTGAAATACTAAAATCCTAGTGAAATCCCATCATTAATCATTTAATGTTCTATTAAAAATCATCTAAAACTTTATTTATATACAATAGAATAAAATATCACCATCAAAAACTCTGTTATTCAAAATTCGCTATTTATATCATTATGAATAAGATTTACTATATTCAACCACTGACTTTATCAATGTAATCAACCATCAAATGGCAACCATTATCTAAGACACTTATTGACTTGGAGAAAGCCTTTGATATTGTCAAAACTTCAGCAGTAATGCAACCACTTAAATGACGAGATAGTTGCATCAACATTTAAATATGTTCTTATTAGTACAAACTTTATTCACCATCACAATTCATCTGTTTTACTAATTAAGCTAATTAAAAAGTCCTTTCAAAATTAAAATCTAATTTTAATAAGCTTCGATTTTTTATCCTTAAATAATAGTAAAAAAACAAAAAAAAAAAAACAATATAGATATATGACCTCTCAGTCAATTGATACGAACAGTAAATTTCGAAAAATAAAACCATACTTATATTTCAACTCTATTGAAATGAAAAGCCTATAATCTCTAAAATCTCTCGACACTGCAGTCACCTTGAAGGATTTATCCCCAAAGAAATTTCCTCTTCAGGACCTGTCGCCTCCTTCCAACTTGACATGTGACATGCAGGGGGGGGGGGGGGGTTTAGTGGCTTCTGGATTTAGAGAGTTCTGGCATGACTCTTCAATATTCTCTATTATTTGATGGTATTGACTTCAAGTAAGACTTTCTTGTTCATGATTGTTCATTTTATAATTTACGATAGTGACGGTGATCGCTTTATATTTATATATGATTTATTCATCAAGGTGGAGTTTATACATTACTAAAAAGGTGAAGAGCTTTTGTTATTTAGTGTGACCTTACAAATATGGAAATATAGAGATGATTGTATATGCATTACTTATTGTTAAGCTAAGCATTACGTAACGCTCATTCCTGAAAGCAAAACTTACAGCCATATTCATGTCTGAAATGATGTATCTTTGATAATTGATTGCATTAAAAGTTTCAAAATATCCTACACACAAACACTCAAACACCTCTCTCTCTCTCTCTCTCCCTCTCTCTCTCTCTCTCTCTCTCTCTCTCTCTCTCTCTCTCTCTCTATGTATGTATGTATGTGTATATATATCTATATATATATATATATATATATATAATATATATATATATATATATATATATGCATATATATATATGTGTGTGTGTTTGTATACACGCATAACAACAACAAAATCAGCTATTTCTAGTTCACTGCAGGACAAAGTCATCAGACATGTCTTGGTTATATCTTGGATTTGGCCAGTTTTCATCATGACGCTGGTCACTGCAGAATGGTGATGGTGGAAGACTAGTCCGATGATACACAGCAAACCAACTTAGTATGGGTGGTCCAGACTAGTACAGCTTAAGCTGATCATGGCGATACACAAACCCTTTTACCACGTTGAGGTATACATATATACTTATACTGTATATAACATGCAGTAATTTTCTACACTTTACAAAATAAAATACACATTGAGTAACAAAAATGTAATAAATAAATCAAACAAAGGCTTAAATGCAGTATATCAACACCACTGCATATAAGTTCAAATAGACACATAAATCAATACCTAATAAGTGAAGAACATCGGTAGAGTATAGATTTGGTACCCTGGCCAATATCCATCCCCCCCCCCACACACACACAATGGAGCATATATTTCCATTAGTAGAGAGAGCCAAATCAAATTAATTTTGTTTTATTGCTGACAAAAAAAAAAAAAAAAAAAAAAAAAATGATGGAGAATTGCTTAGAAGTACAGAGTACTTAGTAAGGAATATTTCATGTAGATGATAAGTACTAGAATCTAGATGGTCACTGGAAACGTAAAAGCTAATGTTTATATCACACACATACACGCATACATACACACACATACACATGTATATTTACTTCTAAGTGGGATACCTTAACGTACTGACAGATGTTGTGTATTGCCATGAATAGCAAAGCTGTACTTGTCCGGGCCACTCATACTAAGTTGGTTTGCTTTAAGCAATAAAGCAAATCTCCCACCATCATCAATCTGCAGATGGCCAGCATGGGTCATGATTATATATATATATATATATATATATATATATATATATATATATATATATATATATATATATTTACATATAATATATATATATATATATATATGTATTTATATATATATATATATATATATATATATATACATATATATATATGTATTTATATATATATATATATATATATATATATATATATATATATATATATATAATATATATATATATATATATATATATATATATATATATATATATACACACAGTACACCATAAAAGCTTGCCCTGTACGGTTTATTTTCTTATTCGTGATTGACCTTAGTCCCATCTAAGTGACACAGACATTCACAGAACCCATTCCAGAGCACATATAGCGTCGTATATCTGGCCTTATATCCCGTAAAAAACACGTTATAGAAGACATTCGAGCTAGAGAAATATGAAGCATGCTTACTCTTTGTTTAGACAAACGCCGAATGCACAAGCTGTTTGGTAAAAGGGTCCAAAGGGGAAATATATTTTCATCATGCATCAAATACAAGTACACTAATTTTCATTTAGAATGGATTTCAAATTTAGGTTTGCTACAGTAATTCACATAATTATTTTATATGAATACTATGAGAACCTCCTTATTGCTGATATTAAATAGAATAAATAGATGATGAGAACGGAGTATCCAAAGGAAGATGAAATATCATTGGAAGGGAAAAGGATTAATGAGGTAGAATCATTTAAATATTTGGGAGCTATGATCTCCAATATAGGATCTTTAGAATTTGAGGTTAATGAAAGATTGAAAAAAGAAATTCAGACAATGGCTAGGTTAAGTAAAATTTGGAAATCAAATCGCCTGAAATTACATATAAAAATCAGGCTATACATCAGTTTAGTAAGATTGGTGTTACTGTTTGGACATGCATCGTGGTATAACAATAAAACAATATACAACAGATTTAGAAGATTTGAGAACAGAGCCCTCAGAAGGATAATGGGAGTTAAATGGTAGGACAGGATTAGAGATGAAACTATAAGAGATATTACTCGAGTGCAATATGTGGTTGAGATCATGGTGAGAAGTAGAGGGAAATGGTTTGGGCATGCTCTTCGCACTCCCCTAGAGAGATAAGTTCACCAAATTTTCAACTAGGCTCCAAAAGGCAATAGAAGAGTTGAAAGACCAAGGCCTACATGGCTGAGTACTATGGAACATGAAGTAGGAAAGGATGAATGGAGAAGTAGTAATTTAAAAGTTCAAGATGGAGACTGCTAGCACAATCTAACCGAGGCCCTTGGCGTATATAGGCGTAAGAGATGATGATGATATAATCATCATTGAAGAGATAGTAGTTATATTGGCTTGACA
>NC_090749.1:48111442-48121442 GCF_036898095.1 Palaemon carinicauda | reverse complement strand
ATGTAGTACGTGAATAATTTTGAAGAAAAAAAAAATCCGAAAAAATAATACCCATTGATTTGTCTCGTGTTGAGAAAAAAAAACTGAATGGAGATTTAAAGGATTAAGATTCCAAGGACTCCTATGAATGGTAAAGGCAAGGGAGATTAACCATATTTACATAATGATCAACGCCTTAGCCCACTCTCCACCCAAGCTAAGACAAACAGGGAAGGCCAGGAAATAGCTGCTGATGACTCAAAAAGGTAGCCCTATATGCTGACCAAAAACACGAATTTTTAGCTCACAAAGATGCCGAGGTTGGAGACACAGCAAGAAACTATCTAGCTTCAGCGGGACTCGAACCCCAGTCCGGCAAATTGCCAGGTAGGGACATTTTCAATTAGCTACCACAACCTGGGCTTTCTCCTCTTCAAGTACTGTCTGATGATAGTTTTTCCTCTTTTTTTTCTTCTTCTTTATTTAAGCAAGACACTCGTTTTAGGAGGATAGTAAAACCCTCTGTCCATTTCTAACCTTCAATCCTTCATCATTCGTCTGGTATAGGTTTCTTAAAGGGTCCATTCCCCTTTCCAATAATGTATTGTACACTTAGGTTCTGAAAAAGAACAAATATTTTTTTCTTCCTAGAAAATACATAATCCCTCCTATGATCTCGTACCAAACCTTTTCTTTAGGTCATTTCTAGGTTCAGGTTTTCAATTAAACACTAATTTTAACATACATATCCACTTACATATTTTGATAGATATGATCTTGGAATTAATCTTCACCTCACTGGAAAGGATTATCTTGTCAACCAGCAAACTGATTATTATTATTATTATTATTATTATTATTATTTATTATTATTATTATTCACAGGTAGTAGGTTGGTCAGGGCACCAGCCACCCGTTGAAATACCACCGCTGGAGAGTTATGGGGTCCTTTGACTGGCCAGACAGTACTACACTGGATCCTTCTCTCTAGTTACGGTTCATTTTTCCTTTGCCTACACATACACCGAATAGTCTGGCCTATTCTTTAAAGATTCTCCTCTGACCTCACACGCCTGAAAACACTGAGATTACCAAAAAAATCTTCTTCACCCAAGGGGTTAACTACTGCACTGTAATTTTTCAGTATGTACTTTCATCTTGGTAAGGGTAGAAGAGACTCTTTAGCTATGGTAAGCAGCTCTTCTAGGAGAAGGACACTCCAAAATCAAACCACTGTTCTCTAGTCTTCGGTAGTGCCATAGCCTCTGTACCATGGCCTTTCACTGTCTTGGATTAGAGTTCTCTTGCTTGAGGGTACACTCGGGCACACTATTCTATCTAATTTCTCTTCCTCTTGTTTTGTTAAAGTATTTATAGTTTATATAGGAATTGTTAATTTTAACGATGTTACTGTCCTTTAAATATTTTATTTTTCCTTGTTTCCTTTCCTCACTGGGCTATTTTCCCTGTTGGGGCCCCTGGGCTTATTACATTCTGCTTTTCCTACTAAGGTTGTAGCTTAGCAATTAATAATAATAATAATAATAATAATAATAATAATAATAATAATTGTAAAGCTACAATCATTCTTGGAAAAGCATGATGCTATAACCCCAGGGGCTCCAACTGGGAAAATAGCCCAATAAGGAAAGGAAACAAGGAAAAATACAAATATTTTAAGAATAGTAACAATATCAAAATAAATATTTCCTATAGAAACTATAAAAACTTGAACAAAACAAGAGGAAGTGTAAATAGGATAGAATAGTGTGCCCGAGTGTATCCTCAAGCAAGAGAACTCTCTTGAAATTAACTGTAGGAACTCTATTTTCGATACCATATTTTTATCTCCACCAAAATATTTGAGTAAATTTTAAATTCTAAGATTCCAGAATGTTCATATTCTTCAACTCTGCTAAAGTGGTTCAATTTCAAAGCCATAGAATTCTAGTAGTTCAGACAGATTTGATGTTATAAATCTCGAATTCTTAATAGGGTCTTTTATCATTCATATCTCTCATTCTTGAATTCATTTCCCTTTTCACCATAAATATTCAACGAGGAAATACACGATTACAGTTATTTTAGAATTGTAGTAGCCTACTGAAAACGTCCCTTCCTGGCGATCTGCCGGACTGGGGTTCAAATCACACTCAACCTCTATAGTTTCTTGTAGTGTCTGCAACCTCACTTCCCTATGGATGGGCTATGGATGAGGGTGTTTGCAGGATCCTAGAGGTCTACCTGCTGAGTCATCAACAACCATTGCATGGCCCTCCTTGGTCTTAGCACATGCAAATGTATATATTAGTGTACATAGCCTGTCAAAAATGCTGTCTAAATATTTAGATGAGATATGCACACACACGCACACACGCAATTCCTCTCACCAGGGAGAAGGTCAGAGTCTAGGCCCTAGGCCATTGTCTTGCTAGGGCACTGCCCGTTTCTCGGGCGACTCATGACAGACCCATAAAACCTTTAAAGGAACATAACACGCGCAATCCTTAATCCTAGTTGATAGGACTCCTTAGCATCCCTAATTATCATCCGTTGAAGAGAAATCGATTTCCTCACTAGAGGAGTCAAAAACCTTCACAGTTGAGTACGTTTCGCTGGAATATCCTTCCAAAGGGGGCGTTCATCCACACTTCCTGAGGCATTCCAGCGGGGCGCTCAGCAGTTCCAGCCAGGTCACTCGGGATTCCAGTTCCGTCTTCACTGGAGCATGTCTTAGTCCTTATCTTTTACAGTTGATGTTATTAATGCTAATGTTATCTTTATTTAAACGATTACATTATTACTTGTATATACGACCCATCAAAAATGAAGGCTAAACATTTAATTACATGTGAACACACGCACATGCAAACACACTATCAAACCTCTACCTCTTTCTTAACTAGCTCTTAAATAGGGCATGACTAGTCCCTCTCTCCCCTATCAGAGAGATGGGAAGAGCCCGGATAATCCTATATTTGGCAATATATATATACTCGTGTGTGCACATATATACTGTATGTATATATATATATATATATATATATATATATATATATATATATATATATATATATATATATATATATATATACATTCATATATATATATATATATATATATATATATAGACATATATATATATATATATATATATACATATTTAGACATATATATATATATATATAAATTATATATATATATATATATATATAGATATATATATATATATATATATATATATATATATATATATATATATATATATATATATATATATATATATATACTGTATGGCCAGACACCTGATCTATCATATACGAGAGATTGCTAAGAGTAATTCCACTGAACAATAACTTCCATATTGAACATAAAAGGTAATCAATATTTAACATAGATCAGCATTATAAAATAATAGCCTGACATATACATGGTTTTCCCTTACAAGTACAGTTTTGCTGATAATACATACATATACCAAAGGCACTTCCCCCAATTTTGGGGGTTAGCCGACATCAACAATGAAACAAAACAAAAAAGGGGACCTCTACTCTCTACATTCCTCCAGCCTAACCAGGGATTCAGCCGAGTTCAGCTGGTACTGCTAGGGTGCCACAGCCCAACCTCCCACAATTCCACCACAGATGAAGCTTCATACTGCTGAATCCCCTACTGCTGCTACCTCCGCGGTCCTCCGCGGTCATCTAAGGCACCGGAGGAAGCAGCAAGGCCTACCGGAACTGCGTCACAATCGCTCGCCATTCATTCCTATTTCTAGCACGCTCTCTTGCCTCTCTCACATCTATCCTCCTATCACCCAGAGAATTTCTTCACACCATCCATCCCCCCAAACCTTGGCCTTCCTCTTGTACTTCTCCCATCAACTCTTGCATTCATCACCTTCTTTAGCAGACAGCCATTTTCCATTCTCTCAACATGGCCAAAACACCTCAACACATTCATATCCACTCTAGTTGCTGATAATAGCGATACAAAAACTCTTTCACTATGTTCAAGTATCCCCACTTAGGAAAGGATTCAGTTGTATGTATATTTATACATACACACACACACACACACACACACACACATATATATATATATATATATATATATATATATATATATATACATATATATACGTTATATGTATGAAGGTGTAATCGATATGTATATCCTGTATATATATATATATATATATATATATATATATATATATATATATATATGTGTGTGTGTGTGTGTGTGTGTGTGTATGTATGTATGTATGTATATATATATATATATATATATATATATATATATATATATATGTATGTATGTATATATATACACACACACACACACATTATATATATATATATATATATATATATATATATATATATATGTGTCTATATATGTATATATATGAGTATATATGAATATACATATACATAATGTATATTTATATATTTTTAAATATATTAAAGCAAATAGATGCATAAAACTATTGCTCTCATGTCTGCTGGCTGCAATCACCATCCACCTCCTTTCTTTTACTGAATAACTCTTCCCCTCCACTCTACTCTACTCTACTCCCTTCCACTCCCCAAATTCACCAATGTAGTAAATACCACATTGACCTCCTTGGCCATTAACTTGATACTTTGGTAACTTCATTCCCCACCTCAAATCCAGTATCCAATCTCACTTTCCAATGCAGCCGATGCTCGTATCTCCTGGGGTTTTATTTTATGCTATTCACTCGGAGCAAGAGTTTTATTCCGCGGTAATTTATTGGAGGAATGCTCCAGCGAAAAATCTATCTGGGGAGTGTGGTTCAGCTTGCTTCTTAGCTTGACTTAACACGAAAGAGAAGCGGTCAGAAGTCATCATAACTTTTCGTTCTTTTAATCTTTGTTTTCTTCTATTTCTTATTCTTATTTGTCTGATAGGGATATCTGGCTGCTTTTAATGTTTGACTGTATTTTCCCATCTATAAGTTAGTATTTGTCTTGTCTTTATTTTTCCATTGTGGTTTTCGTCTTCTTAGCTTTTGTCTGGTAGTGATATCTGCTTGGGCTTGATGTTTGCTTGTATTTTTCCATCTATTAGGTGGTGTTTGTCTTGTTGTCTTTATTTTCCCGTTGAGGATTTTGTCTTCTCAGATGTGATAGGATCATCTGTTTCTTTTTTTTTTTTTTTTTTTTTTTTGCTGTATTTTCCTATCTATAAGATTATTATTACCTCCGCCAAGGAGGTTATAGAATAAAGTAGGTTTATCTATGTATGTGTCTGTGTCTCTCTGTCTGTCTGTGGACAGGATTACGTCAAAACTACGCAACGGATTTTGACAAAATTTTCACCAAAGACGGATCTTAGGTCGTGGACGACCATATTACATTTTGGGAGATGATCCGGATCCGGATTCCAGATCCGGATTAGCATTTTTCACCATCTATAGTCAGCATATGACAAATGGGGTTCATTATCCATAGACTTTAGTTAAATGTTACGGTCAGTATATGAAAAAAAAAATGGTTTCGTCCGTAAATTGAGTAAAATGGGAGCAATATTCATTGGTAGACGTCTGAAATCTCCAATTGTCTTTGTTATAATTTTTACTAGCTAAACTACAACCCTAGTTGGCAAAACAGGATGCTATAAGCGTAAAGGCTCCAACAGTAAAAATAACCCAGTGAGAGAAGGAAATAGGGAAACATAAAATAGTGTGCCTAAGTGCACCCTCAAGCAAGGAAACTCTAATAAAAGAAAGTGGAACACCCTGGCAAAGAAGCTATGGCACTACCCGTAACTAGAGAACAATGGTTTGCTTTTCAAATATCTTGAACGCTTATTTGTCTTGTTAAATCAAGTCTCGATTTTCATCAACATACGAAGAAACTAAATGAACAATAAATAAGAAATAATATTGGATGTAAAAGTAAAAATATCCATTAGATAAATAACAGGATCACTATTAAATTGTTGAACAATTCAGTCAAAATAAAAGTAAAAAAATACAATAAAAAGAAACATTTATATTAAAATAAACACAAAATTCGATTGAAACCCAAAACAATAGGAAGACATGAATAAAAAATTATTGTATAAAAAAAGTAAAAAAAAAAAAAAATTAATATGGGATTTTTAATGTTAGATTATCCATTAATAGTCATGAAATTTATCAATAAAAGGTTTTAAAGGCTACTCATGAATGGCAGAGGCAAGGATTAGTGACACTGCCCCAGCATGCAGGACAATGACCTAGAGATTGGCCATATACAGTATACATATGATCAGCGACCAAGACCCCTCTCCTTCAAGTTAGGACCGAGGAGGGCCAGGCAATAGGTCTGTTAACTCAGCGGGTAGACCTACAGGCTCCCAAAAATCCCTCATTTTTAGTTCATAAAGTTGGTGAGATTTAAACATTAAAAAAAATGGGTTTGACCGGGACTTGAACCATAATCGGGCTATCAGCAGACAGGGACCTTACTAATAGACCACTAGCCTACTTGACTTCCTCATAATTTAATACGTACTTTATCTAGTTGTCTAAAAATGGAAATCTTTTTTGAAATGCTAGACATTTTTGGTGTTTCTGAACATCTTTTTAGTAAGAACAGTCTAATCACAATATCACATAATTTGGGAATTGCGTTCCTTAATGTTTTATTTAAAATGAGAAGTTGCAAGAGTACACAGACTTCCTGTTAAGAGAAACAGTCTCACTCTAAGTATGTTTACAGTATACATACTGGATATAGAACAACAAACAAATACATAAATTCTAGTCCACTACTTGACAAAAGGCCTTATTCATGTCTGGGATCTGGCCAGTTCTCATCATCAAGCTGGCAAAGTACGGATTGATGAAGGTGGGAGATTTTCGTCTGATCGCTCACAGAAAATCAATCTAGTATGTGAGGCCCTGACTAGTACAGCTCTCACTCTGTCGCAAAAGAGGTGTAGTGGTTTCCTGGGAGAATAGCTTTTTCTGTTTAAGTCTCCTTACCCTGTCCATCCGTCTTGATTGGCGTCACTTTGAGCTCTGTAAAATGGGGGGGGGGTATTTCTTTGGCTTTTCCTTGTTGGGGTACAATTGATGGCGCCCCCAGATTGAAAGGTTTGTCATGTGGCCGGTAAACTATATTCTTGGCACTTTGAACCCACTTTGTTTGTGTTGTTGTTCTTATAAAACTCATCATTAATTTTATTGTCAAAATTGTCATTTTGGGTGTTGTAACAACTCAAAAGGCCGTACAATTATATATGAGAGTTTTATTCAGTTTGGATTGGCCCATTGAAAAGGAAGACAAGAACAAATATGCCAGTGACCATACCACTCAGCCACGTGCTGAGTGATATGGTCACTGGCATAGAGGTATCCTGGACCAGGGTTCAAATCCCAGCCGGTCTGATACTATAGTCTTTGGGTGATTCCGCCTGGGGCTCTGATCCAGAGGTCGTTAAGAGAATCCAGACTTTAATGTATTAATATATATGGCTTATTTGAAATATGAAAAACAATGTGCAAAAATTTATCATATATATATATATATATATATATATAGAGTGGGCGCTGGAGAGGTAGAAGGTGTCATTGGGAAGTATGGCGTACCAGGTGAAAATTAGAGTGGTGAGAGACTGGTAGATATGTGTGTTGAACAAGAGATGGTAATAAGTGCCAGCTTTTAAAAAAAAAAAAGATAAAAATAAGTATACATGGGTAAGAGTGGCAAATGGAAGAGTAGTAGAAAGGGCATTAATGGATTATGTGTTGATAACTAAAAGAATGTTTGGAAGATTGAAAGACGTGCACATGTTTAGGGGTATGGCTAACGGAATGTCTGATCATTTTTTGGTGGAAGGAAAATTCGTTGTAGCAAAAGAGTGGGGGAATAGAGTAAGTGGATGTAAAAGGGAGCTAGTGAGGGTTGAAGAGCTAATAAAACCGGGGGTAAAAAGTAAATATCAGGAAAGGTTGAAAATGGCATATGACGAGGTGAGAGTAAGAGAAACTGGTAATTTAGAAGAGGAGTGGAAGTTAGCAAAAGAAAATTTTGTTGGGATTGCAAGTGATGTATGTGGCAAGAAGGTTGTTGGAGGCAGCATGAGGAAGGGCAGTGAATGGTGGAATGAAGGAGTGAAGGTAAAAGTGGAAGAGAAAAAGAGAGCTTTTGAAGAATGGCTGCAGAGTAATAGTATAGAGAAGTATGAAAAATATAGAGAGAAAAAGGTGGAAGTAAAGCGCAAGGTACGTGAGGCAAAGAGGGCAGCTGACCTGAGGTGGGGTCAGGGACTGGGTCAGTCATATGAAGAGAATAAGAAGCAGTTTTGGAAAGAAGTGAAGAGAGTAAGGAAGGCTGGCGCAAGAATTGAAGAGACAGTGAAAGATGGAAATGGAAGGTTGTTAAAAGGAGAGGAGGCAAGGAAAAGGTGGGCGGAATATTTTGAAAGTTTGCTGAATGTTGAGGATAATAGGGAGGCAGATATAATTGCTGTTCCATGTGTTGAGGTGCCATTGATGGGAGATGAGAATGAGAGAGAGATTACAATAGAGGAAGTGAGGAGAGCACTAGATGAAACGAGAGTAAGAAAAGCATCTGGTATGGATGGTGTGAAAGCTGAGATGTTGAAGGAAGGGGGTGTGACTGTACTTGAATGGTTGGTGAGATTGTTTAATATGTGTTTTGTGTTGTCAATGGTACCAGTAGATTGGGTTTGTGCGTGTATTGTACCACTATATAAGGGTAAGGGAGATGTGCATGAGTGTTGTAATTCAAGAGGTATTAGTTTGTTGAGTGTAGTTGGAAAAGTGTATGGTAGAGTAATGATTAATAGGATTAAGGATAAAACAGAGAATGCAATTTTGGAAGTACAGGGTGGTTTTAGAAGAGGTAGGGGTTGTATGAATCAGATTTTTACAGTTAGGCAGATATGTGAGAAATATTTAGCAAAAGGTAAGGAGGTGTATGTTGCGTTTATGGATCTGGATAAAGCATATGATAAGAGTTGATAGGGAAGCAATGTGGAATGTGATGAGGTTATATGGAGTTGGTGGAAGGTTGTTGCAAGCAGTGAAAAGTTTCTACAAAGGTAGTAAAGCATGTGTTAGAATAGGAAATGAAGTGAGAGATTGGTTTCCGGTGAGAGTGGGGCTGAGACAGGGATGTGTGATGTCGCCGTGGTTGTTTAACTTGTATGTTGATGGAGTGGTGAGAGAGGTGAATGCTCGAGTGCTTGGACGAGGATTAAAACTGGTAGACGAAAATGATCATGAATGGGAGGTAATCAGTTGTTGTTTGCGGATGATACTGTACTGGTAGCAGACACAGAAGAGAAGTTTGACCGACTAGTGACAGAATTTGGAAGGGTGTGTAAGAGAAGGAAGTTGAGAGTTAATGTGGGTAAGAGTAAGGTTATGAGATGTACGAGAAGGGAAGGTGGTGCAAGGTTGAATGTCATGTTGAATGGAGAGTTACTTGAGGAGGTGGATCAGTTTAAGTACTTGGGGTCTGTTGCAGCAAATGGTGGAGTGGAAGCAGATGTACGTCAGAGAGTGAATGAAGGTTGCAAAGTGTTGGGGGCAGTTAAGGGAGTAGTAAAAAATAGAGGGTTGGGCATGAATGTAAAGAGAGTTCTATATGAGAAAGTGATTGTACCAACTGTGATGTATGGATCGGAGTTGTGGGGAATGAAAGTGATGGAGAGACAGAAATTGAATGTGTTTGAGATGAAGTGTCTAAGGAGTATGGCTGGTGTATTTCGAGTAGATAGGGTTAGGAAGGAAGTGGTTAGGGTGAGAACGGGTGTAAGAAATGAGTTAGCGGCTAGAGTGGATATGAATGTGTTGAGGTGGTTTGGCCATGTTGAGAGAATGGAAAATGGCTGTCTGCTAAAGAAGGTGATGAATGCAAGAGTTGATGGGAGATGTACAAGAGGAAGGCCAAGGTTTGGGTGGATGGATGGTGTGAAGAAAGCTCTGGGTGATAGGAGGATAGATGTCAGAGAGGCAAGAGAGCGTGCTAGAAAT
>NC_090749.1:48101442-48106442 GCF_036898095.1 Palaemon carinicauda | reverse complement strand
TCTCAAGCAAGAGAACTCTAAACCAAAATAGTGGAAGACCATGGTACAGAGGCTGCGGCACAAACCAAGACTAGAGAACAAGGGTTTGATTTAGGAGTGTCCTTCTCCTAGAAGAGCTGCTTACCATAGCTAAAACAGTCTCTTCTAACTGTAACAAGAGGAAAGTAGCCACTACACAATTACAATGCAGTTGTTAACTCCTTGAGTGAAAAAGAATTGTTTGGTGTCATCAGGTGCAGAACAGAATCGAATGTGGTAAGAACAGGCCAAACTATTCGGTGTAAATGAAGGATAAAGGTAAAATGAGCCGTAACCAAAGTGGGTCCAATTTAGTACTACCTAGCGGCAGTATTTAAATGGGTGGCTGCTGCCATGACCACCCTACTACCTACTACTAGCCCGATAGGAAAAATACAGTGAAGAATACAGTATAAAGATAACTAGTCGAAGCTTTTGGACAGTATTGTGACGGGCCGAGAGAAAGGTTACGACTCAAAAGCAGGAAGCAATCAACTGAGTAACTTTATTATAGAACACTCTCCTTTATATACAAAACCTCAAGGCAACAGGCTTTTTCATGTTCACAAGACAGACATGTTACAGAGGAAACACGCAGACATGTTCATTCTGGTTCTTTTTAGCGCGAGGGAAGAGCGCAGATACAAGCATAATATATACAAAATAATATATGTACGATCGTGTGACACACGGTTGGTACAGTAGGTAGCTTTCTGTCACGACCATCTTTTATCTTTCCTGTAAAGTGTACGAGTTTTATACACTAGCTAATCAATATATGATAACAATAACTACTAATTGTGCAATACTGCACAGTGTGTACTGTATGATAATAGGGTTTATTCTGTAATACACACATAATTAGAGAAAGCATTTACATTAAAATGTTTAGAGAGAGAGAGAGAGAGAGAGAAGAGAGAGAGAGAGAGAGAGAGAGAATGTAAATCATTTATACTTCTTAATGAAACACATTAACACGAAGAAAACAAAAGTTTCCTCTATTTGGAGAAAGAGAGAGAGAGAGAGAGAGAGAGAGGAGAGAGAGAGAGAGAGAAAGAATCATGTCAATCTATGCTATCTACTTGAACAATAAAACTACTTAAAGCAGACAAAACAAAAACCTTTCTTCTCTTCTATTGAGAGAGAGAGAGAGAGAGAGAGAGAGAGAGAGAGAGAGAGTGTGTGTGTGTGTAATTAAGAAGAATGAAATTGAAGGTTTCAATTCCATTTCTCCTGTTGAATTCTAGTCATTAATTCTGAAAGACCTCATTGATTACAAGACGTTAATTGTATCACGGGTGGACAGAGAAAGGCAGAGGCGGATTGGCCAATAATGCAGATAATGAGCGATGATGAAGATAAAGAGGATAATGATAATGATGGTGATGACAAAAGATGCAGGAATTACATTTCAGATTTACTGCATTACATTAGAGAAAATAAATTAATCATAGTTATTGTGATAATAAACAAATTCGTTTTACTGTAGTTGGATAATACTAGGTTTAATCATATTTGTGTTTACTTTTATCAATAATTAAATAAATAAGTTACGACAATAGTTGTGAAGAGAATTAATATCAGTTGTATAGCAGTCTCTATTAAAACATCAAATTATTACATAAACTGACGGTGATGTGAAGAAGAAGAAGAAGAAGAAGAAGAAGAAGAAGAAGAAGAAGAAGAAGAAGAAGAAGAAGAAGAAGAAGAAGAAGAATTAGGTGATAAGTAAAAATTACTAAATATCACATAGACTATTTTCAATGAAAGATCTGAAATTAACATTAAAATACATATTAATTTCAGATTCTAATTAAATTGGACAGTAAACAAAACAAGGCACCAGCCACTCGTTGAGATACTACCGCTAGAGAGTAAATGAAACAATTAATATTATGTTTTGTTGGCCATTTCATGTTTGTTTTTTAGATACTATACCCCTTTTGTAAAAACTAAACATTGCTGTAGTGTTTAAATATAATTGCACATTAAAAACATGTTAATTAAGAATAGTTCTGGAAATGATAATAATGTAATCTATAGCATTCCTTGTTCAGAGTGTAACCTATTTTATGTCGGCCAAACATCAAAAAGTATACCAGTCAGATTAAAACAGCATCAGGTGGCCGTCTCCAGGTGTTTTTTTGATAATGCCTTGGCCCTCCCCCTAGTTAGGGTCAAGTCACAGAATTGGTTGGTCAAAGGTGGAAAAAGTAATCCATATAAATGACTATTTCCAAAGGAATATTGTTGAATCATTTTTAATCTCCTGTACTCAAGGTAGAAATTTGAATCTAAGCCAGGTCTGTTTTCCGTTAATCCAGTATTATCCTTTTATCTAAAATCTGACTTCTCCGGAATTATTAAGAAATTGACAGCTGTTGGATCCCCTTCTCCTGTATAAATACGATGTCTTCGTATATGTATTCTCATTGCTGAGTTTGATAATGTCCTGAGTGGATGAAAGTCCTAACTCCAATCAAGTCTTTTTCATTTTTCCTTTCGTGGCTATAATACATTGCATATATATATATATATATATATATGTATATATATATAAATATATATATATACATATATATATATATATATGTATATATATATATCATATATATATATATATATATATGATATATATGTATGATATAATTATGATATATATATGATATACGGTATATATAAGTATATATATATATATATGCATATATTTATATATATATATATATATATATATATATTTCAAATAAGCCATAGATTTTATTACATTAAAGTCTGTGTGTGTGGGTTGTTTATATAAATCGATAATAGGCTACTACTACATTTATTCTTTCATCTGGTAAACGTAAGAAAAACGCTATATGCAGTAAAACCGGCTCATCAGAAGTGCATCAAACTCCCCAACAATCACTGCACAAATCACCTAGATCTTAAAATACAGTAAGGCTTTCATTCAATCATTCCGACCCTCGCTGGACCTTCTCCTGGTGATATTTTTTCATTTCTTTATTTTACTAACTTTCTCGCTTGTTACCTCCACTTGACCAGACCATATCGAAATATCTGGATTCATCCTTTCATTGTTTCACTTTTCTTACACTTCCTTTATAGACAGTATTATTCAAATAGCTCAAATATTTTTCTTTTTAAATAACAAGCGCACGATGAGAGAGAGAGAGAGAGAGAGAGAGAGAGAGAGAGAGAAGCGTAACATGAACCGAGCCATTCCAAGACTTACATTAATCCAACAGTGACATTGCAAATCTAGGTCGAAGCTTAATGTCTCCTTAATTATGGAATTGCATGTCTCTCTCTCTCTCTCTCTCTCTCTCTCTCTCTCTCTCTCTCTCTCCAAGAAATATTTTCGAGTTTCAAAAATTCTTTAAATCATACAGATAAATATCTATATAAAAGAAACTTTGGAGATTTTTTCCACAATAATCCGTTGAAATAAAAATAAATAAAAAAAAAAGTAATACCAAAGTTCTAACTTGCTCGGATCGTTTTACACCCAATAAATAAAAAATTCAAAGGAACGTCATTGAAATTTTAATTTTTGAAACCTAAAAAAAATAGATTTTTACCTCATTGACGCGACAAATATATAAAGAATTATTTAAACCCGTAGATTATAAACCTCATAACATCCTAAACCCAAAATCCAAAGAATTTATTGTCTTAAACCTCATTGACACAAATATGAAAATAATATTGAAATCTTTACATTTTTAAACTCATAAAATCTTAACTGAAATTTTAGAAGGTATATTTTTTTAAAAACCTCATAAAAAACACTATAAATCACTTTTAAATTCATCAGTTGCCCCTTTATAACCATAAAACCCAATATTTTAAATCTCATGATATTTTAAACCCAAAATGCATGAAAAATCTAATGACAAATATTAATAGAAATATTTTTCTAAAACATAAAACCCCAAAATGCTTTAAAATTCTAAAAACAAATATCAAAAGATATGAATTTCTAAAATATAAAAACCTGAAAAAGCTATGTAATACTAAACCCAAATATTAAGATGTATTTTTTTTTTTAAACACAAAAACCCCAAAATGGTATAGCATTCTCAACCAAATTATCGAAATATATATTTTTCTAAAAACCTAAAAACCAAACTTGCTTTAAATTTCTAAACCAATTTTTAAAATATATTTTTTTCTAAAACTAAAAACCCAAAATTGGTTCAAAATTCTAAACCCAATTATTAAACATTTCTATTTTTCTAAAACAAAAACCCAAATTGCTATGAAATTCTAAACTCAAATAATAAAAGATATAATTTTTTGAAAAATAAAAACCAAAAATGGTATGAAATTCTGAACCAAATTATTGAAAAAACTATTTTTCTTTAAAAAAAAAAAAAATTGCTACAAAATTCTAGACCCAATTATTATAAAATATTTATTCTTAAACAAAAAATCCAAATTGCTATAAAATTCTAAACATAATTATTAAAATATATATTTTTTAAACCTTCATAACCCCCTTCAAAATGCTATAACCCTATTTCAAATTCATAGGCATCCCCTTTAGAAAAACTTATAAAACCTTTATAAAAAAAAAAAATAGCAAATCAATTGGTTTCGGGAAACGACACAGGACAGGCTCCTCGTCTCGAGTCAGTCGAAGGAAGATTTATGAAGGACATTTTATCAAGGGGCTATTCGCAACCCCAACCCCCTTAGGAGGGCACTCCTCTTCCTGCCACCCCCCTCCCCCCTCCGGCTACCCCTCCTCCTCTTTGTTAACATTATGAGAATAGCGAAGACCAATGATAGAGAGGGATAATAGAATGCGATCGGTAGAAGGGGACCCTACAGAGAGAGAGAGAGAGAGGAGAGAGAGAGAGAGAGATGAGAGAGAGAGAGAGAGAGAGAGACTTTTCGAAGTGATATTGAATGGAAGATTGGATGGGGGCAGTTTTGTTGACATATAAGAAGGAAGGTATTGCTACTTGCGGAGTATT
>NC_090749.1:48091442-48096442 GCF_036898095.1 Palaemon carinicauda | reverse complement strand
TGATTAAAGGGAAATATAGAGGTAAAACAGTGTCTGTTTAGACAAGGATTTTGGTACATAGATTAAGTGTTTTTTATTATATGGTCATATGAAACATTATAATTAAAAAAGAAAATAATGCATATGGCATACTTTGACCTAATCAAATAATCGAAAACAATAAATAGCCAATTTGGGTATTTAGAATGTATGGCTAAGATGATAGCTAGCTACGAGTAGTTGAGTGTTTTTTTTTTAGGTTGGAATTATGTAAGCAATATAGTAACTGGAGTCTTACACAATTAATTTCCGTACTCCTCCTTCGGTGGTAATCTTATTGATCGTCGACTTACAACCAAGATTGAGACCGAGAACGGGGTGGAACTTGAACTGGACGTATGTCAAACTCGAAATATGAAGTTTCCAGAGATTAATTATTACAGCATAATTAATCTACGGAAACTTCATGATATGATATATTGCTGTGAATGGAGGGTGATGCAAGAGGTCCGATAAAGTAGTGGATATAGGTGGGAAGTTGTGAAGGAGAAGTGGAATGGTTGATAACTGCAGAGGATAATGTATTTAATAGCGGACATTGAAGAAAATCTGCGGAAGCTGGAAAGTTTTGATAATGTCTTCAGGAGTAAAGTTGAGAGTAAATGTGAGCAAGAGTAAGGTTATGAAAGTAGATAAACGCAACGAGGGTGGTATAATGCACGATGAAAAGGTTGGTGGAATAAGGGAAATGGTTGATTTATAAATGTAACCTGGAGAACTAGAATGGAAGATAGTAACACTCGGGCACACTATTCCATCTAATTTCTCTTCTTCTAGTTTTGTTAAAGTTTTTATAGTTTTTCTAATGTGGTTACTATTCTTAGAATATATTTTATCCTTGTTTCCTTTCCCCACAGGACTATTTTCCCTATTGGAGCCCCTGGGACTATAGCATCCGGCTTCTCCAACTAGGGCTGTAGCTCAGGAAATAATAATAATAATAATAATAATAATAATAATTAATAATAATAATGCGAAGAGAGGCAAGTCACCAAAATTAGTTGACCCTAGAATCAAAGGGGAGAATAAGAAACAGATGTGGTAAATTCAGAATGAAAATTAAGGTGAGAAAGTTGAAGCTGTTCATATGAACTGGTTGTGTAGTATATGATGCATAAGACTAATTAAAAGAGAGAGAAATACAGATATATGCAGAAGGTATAAAAGACTTGACAAGTGAAAGTATTATTCACAATTTTTGAGCTGCATTGGTCATGTGGAAAGAACAGGAAGATGCAGGATTGCGTACATGATAGGTGGGATTGGCGCAAGGTTTGGTAAAGGGTTTGATAGGGTGCTGATGAGCCTTTTCTGTAGATTCATGAAGTGACTATGTTCGGAATTTTTCTTAATTTATGTCTGATTAGGTATATAAAGGATATGACGATGACTTCGTATTCATCTCTACAGCCAACCCATGATATATATGGTTTGGCCAGGTACCAGCCACCCATTGAGATACTACCACTAGAGAGTTACGGGGTCCTTTGACTAGCCAGGCAGTGCTATATTGGATCCTTCTTTCTGGTTACGGCTAATTTTCCCTTTACCTACACATACACGAAATAGTCTGGGCTATTCTTTACATATTCTCCTCTGTCCTCATACACCTGACAACACTGAGATTACCAAACATTTCTTCTTCTCTTTAAGAGGTTGACTACAGCACTATATTTGGTCAGTGGCCACTTTCCTCTTGGTATGGGTAGAAGAGGCTCTTTAGCTATGGTAAGCAGCTCTTCTAGGAGAAAGACACTCCGAAATCAAACCATTGTTCTCTATTCTTAGGTAGTGCGATACCTCTGTACCATGGTCTTCCAATGTCATGGGTTAGGAGTTCTCTTGCTCGAGGGGTACACTCGGGCAACCTATTCTATCTTATTTTTCTTCCTCTTGTTTTATTAAAGTTTTTATAGTTTATATAGGAAATATTTATTTTAATGTTACTGTTCTTAAAATATTTTTATTATTTCCTTATTTCCTTTCCTCACTGGGCTATTTTCCCTGTTGGAGCCCCTGGGGTTAGATCACCCTGCTTTTCCAACTAGGGTTGTAGCTTAGCAAATAATAATAATAATGATAATAATACATACATATATATATATATATATAATATTTATATATATATATATATTTGTTTATATATATATAACATACATACATACATATAAATAATGATTTCCAGGACACCTGGTGAATTCAAACCATGAAACCTACATACATCCAGGAAACGAACAAAAACATTTAAAAGAGGCCTCCATTATCATCCTCTTTACCTGTTAGAAAAAAACAGACAAGACCCAATTACGGAACTCCAATTAAACGGTTCCTCTTCAAAAACCCCCTCCAACTGTTCAAAAGCTAAATGGGAAAAAATGGGGAGGGGGAGAGGAGGGGGAAAAGGGGGAGGGAAAAATAATGATTGGTGAAAAAAAGAGAGAGGAGAAAGAAGACTTGGTCCGAGATGTAATCTAAACTTAAGAGTTTTGGTCTATTTATAAAAAAGTTTCTGACGTAAGTGGAGACTGTTTAACGCTATTACAGAGAGAGAGAGAGAGAGAGAGAGCGAGAGAGAGAGAGAGAGAGAGAGAGAGAGAGAGAGTATAGGCAATTTTCTTTATATGAAAAAATAATCTAAAGGAGGGAAGATTAAAGATCGTAGAAGTGTGGAAATGTTCCGGTTTGAATTCAATTTCTATTTTTCTGATTGGGTTGGAGCCGGTTGCTAGTTCGTATTTATTCTCCCCTTTCTTATTGGTTAAATAGTTGACGGTTAAGGAGTTTTTTTTACTTAATCATAGTAAAAATTGTAAAAAGCTATGATAATTTGTGATAGTCTATTGGAAACGTCCTTGCATAGGTAAAGAGGTAGAAGGGATTCTAGTCATGTTAAGGAGCTCTTCTAGGACACTCTAAATCAAACCCTTGTACTCTAGTTTTGGGAAGAGCCATAGCCTCTGTATACCATGACTTTCCACAGTCTTGGGTTAGAATTCTTTTGCTTGAGGGTACACTCTGGTTTCTGTTCTATCTAAATTTCTTCCTTTTGCTTTGTAAAAGTTTTTCATAGTTTATAGGAGATGTTTATTTTAATGTTACTTTTTCTTGAAATATTTTATTTTTCCTTGTTTCCTTTCCTCACTAGGCTATTTTCCCTGTTAGAGCCCCTGGGTTTATAGCATCTTGTTTTTCCAACTAGGGTTGTAACTTACCCAGTAATAATAATAATAGCGATCTGCTGAGCTTGATTGTTCCTTGCATTGTCTGCAACCCTCACTATCCTTGTGAGCTAAGGATAATGGGTTTTGGGGTATTCTATAGAATACAGGTATGCCTGCTGAGTCAGCAGAAGCTATTTGTTCACTATGCCTGGTCCTAACGTGGGTGTCCTGTGGAGGAGGCTTGCATGTTGATCCTGGTATATATGTTCAGTCTCTAGGCCGTTATCCTGCTAGGGCATTGCCCCCGTCCCTTGCCTCTGCCATTCAAGAGCGACCTTTAAAACCTTTGTAAACTATTGTATCCTAGCCAGCCAAGCAAGAACAAAATTCAAATGGGGCGAATAAGTATGTGGGTCTTTTACTAAAGGTTAAAGGTGTCTTGTTTCTGTTCCAGATAATGAGAACGTCAGCCAGACAAGAGCCCAACCCCATACTGTGGTGCCCAACGAAAGCAGTGGCCTACCCAGTAAATAACTTACACTCAGGGTCCCGGACTGGGATCGATCTACTGCTATGCTAAGCGAACGCGTTTACTTGCTCGGTATACGTTGTGGAGGATTTATTTTTGCTTTATTTTTTTTTTGTTTTTTGCCAAATCCTGTGAGAGAGAGAGAGAGAGAGAGAGAGAGAGAGAGAGAGAGAGAGAGAGAAGAGAGAGAGAGAGAGAGAGAGAGAGGAGGAGAGGAGAGAGAGAGAATGGGTTAGTATAATAAATGAAGAGAAACCGGTGAAACAAAAACGACCCAGAAGAAAGAGAGAGAGGAGAGAGAGAGAGGAGAGAGAGAGAGGAGAGAGAGAGATATTGTGTTAGCGAAGCGAAAGTAGTTAGGTTAACGATCGTTTGTGGGTGAGAAAGGACTGTTGGTTTTAAATGAGATTGTTTGTTTACATTTTTTAGTTAGGTTACGACGGTGGTGAATGTTTCGGAGGCGAATGCTTTTTTTTATTGACTGCAGCTTGAGACAATTGTCAGTTAGAGTGATTCAAGGGTGTGGGGGTTGCTTTGCAACATCCCGCCACATTATTTTGGCGCCCGAACAGGGACTGCCGAGGTGGGATTGAAGCTGGACTCTTGGACGAAGGACTGATAGGATTAGGAATTAGATTTAAGGCTGAAGAACAGGTTGATGAAAAAATGGAAGAACAGTTAAGGGTTTTGAAGGAGGGAATTGCGGCTGAGTAAGGAGCGTGAGGAGAAAGTTGTTGCAAGAGAATAAAGCGGTTAAGGTTTGAGAATGAGGAGATGCATAGGAAACTGAGGGAAATTCAGGGAACTGTAGAGAGAGTGGAAGATGGTGTTGAGATGAGGATGCGAGAGAATGAAGAACGGATGGAGAAACGAATGGAAGATATGATGGGGCAAGTAATGGGGATGATGAAAACTTAATGGGTGAAGGAGCAGTCGGAGGAGTGTCCCTCAGCTTCGGGTAAATGGGTTGGTAGTGGAAGAGAAGGTTAAGGTAGGTGATAATGGGAAAGGAAGTGATAGTGATAGTAGTAATAGTGATGGTGATATTGAAGATAAGGGAATTAGGCATAGTAAGGATGAAGAGAAAGGTGAGAGGAAAGATGAAAGGAAAGGTAAAAGTGATGTGAAGAAAAGAGAAGAAAAAGTATCAGGCTGATAGCAAGGACGATCGTGAATGGGTGAAAGTGGTAAGTAAGAAAAAGGGGTAAGAAGGGAATGGTTAAGGATAGGAATTTAAGTGTGGAAGTGGATTCCTTATATTCAAATGAGGA
>NC_090749.1:48068942-48081442 GCF_036898095.1 Palaemon carinicauda | reverse complement strand
TGTGCACGCGCGTGCGCACGTGTGCATATCTACCTAAATATTTAGTCGTCCTTTTCGACGGGTCGTTTACACTAGTTTTTCATAATACCTTAAGAGTTAATTGTTAAATGTTATACTAAACGATAGAAAACAAAAAGTTACTGGTTCTATCGCCAAACCTCAGGGGGCATACATGAGCGGCAACATTCAGGATACTAACTAGATCGAAAATGTTAGCAGTGATAAAATGCAAAAGAGAATGCAGAAGGGCAGCCCCACCGGTCATATCGGCTAATCCAAACATCATGTTATCCTTTCATATCAAAATTTATTGGAAACCAAAATTTTATTAAAATATACTTACTTTAATACTTGGATCGAGTTATAAGGGAAATTGAAGTCTTACCTGAAATGGAAATAAAAATCACTGTTAGTATGCGATTATTGAAAAAGTGAAATATAATACTACAATGGTATTTTCAGTACAAAGCAGCTTATCCTGAAAAAAAGGATTAACTACGGAGAAAAATACGGGTCAATCCGACATCCATCCTTTATATATTGAGTGTTATATGAATTTTTCAAAATTATCGCAGTCATAGTCATAATTATTATTATAATTATGACTATGATATTATTGAAGAACTCATATAATTATAATTATAATCTTATGAATTCTTCAATATCATCATAGTCATAGTCAATAGCCATGGTCAGAATTATAATTGTGACTATGACTATGATGATATTGATGAATTCATATAATTAAAATCATAATTATGACTATGATGATATTGAAGAATTCATGTAATTATAATTATAATTATAATTATAATTATAATTATAATCATAATCATATCTATGACTATTACTATGATGATATTGAAGAATTCATATAATTATAACTAAAATCATAATCATATCTATGACTATGACAATATTGAAGAATTCTTATAGCAATAGCAATTGTAATTGTAATTGTAATTGTAATTGTAATTGCTAGTGCTATAGTTATAGTTATAGTTATAGTTATATGAATTCTTCAATATTGTCATAGTCATAGTCACAATTATAATCATGATTATTATTATTATTATTGTTATTATTATTATTATTATTATTATTATTATTATTATTATTATTATTATTATTATTATCAGCTAAGCTACAACCCTATTTGGAAAAACACGATACTAAAAGCCCAAACAACAGCGAAAAATAGCCCAGTGAGGAAAGGAAATATTTGGATCACTCATAAAATCGGTTATGCAAATCTGTTCAACGGACAAGATTGAGCTTCTCAAGGTCCAACGATCTAACTGCCAGATTAGGGACGATCATTCAACAACTTAGTCACAGCTCGAATAGAACTTCTAGAATATTGTGTAATACTGAGCTATTCAATGGAGAAGGCATGACTATAGAGTTAACGGCATACTTAATATTGCGTGCAGGATTGTACTGTCTGGATATATCTGAATGCAAAGGTTGATCAGAATTAAGAAAATTATTATTATTATTATTATTATTATTATTATTATTATTATTATTATTATTATTATTATTATTATAACAAGCTAGGCTATAACCCCAGTTGGAAAAGCAAGATGCTATAAGCCCGAGCCCTCCAACAGCGAAAAATAGCACAGCGAGGATTTGGAACAAGGAAATAAATACACTACAAGAGAAGAATGAACAATGAAAATAAATTAGTTCAAGAACAATAACAACATTAAATTAGATCCTTCACGTATAAACTATAAAAACTTCAAATAACAAGAGGAAGAGAAACAAGACAGAACAGTGTGAACGAGTTTACCCTCAAGCAAGACAACTGTAACTCAGACAATGGAAGACCATGGTAGAGACGTTATGGCACCACCTAAGACCAGAGAACAATGGTTTGATCTGGAGTGTCCTCCTAGAAGAGCTGGGCACCATACCAAAACGTCTCTTCCACCCTTACCAAAAGGAAAGTAGCCACTGAACAATTACAGTACAGAAGTTAACTCCTGCAGCGAAGAAAATTTTTTTGATTTTGCAACATGTATAAAGAACTAACCGAACAACGGTGCCAAAAGTTAATATCTAGACCAGGAATTAGGAATTTAATAGGCAGCATTTTTTCCAAAGAAATTGAGTTGAGATTAAGCAGCTGAAGGCCAGAAAGGAGAACAGTATTCCAAACCCTGGTAGACTGAAAAGTAAAATTCCCTTCGGATATTTTGATCATAAAAAATGTGAAAAAGAATTTCTCACATTGATTGTTTTTTTAATTAAGTGAAGAGGACATAAACCAGATAGATTTCTCAAAAGTAAATTTTTAGTTCAGAATCACACCAAGGGTTCGAAATGGATTGTAGTACAGTATATAGTTGAAGCGACACTTATTACAAATACCTTAATGATGTGAGGACACTGGCTATTGTAATAAGTTTTGCTAATCATAAAAAGTATCTACACACATTCTTACATACATAAACACTTACACAACTTGACCACCACTATATATATATATATATATATATATATATATATATATATATATATATATATATATATATATATATATATATATATATATATATATATATGTCTATAAATACATATATAAATTATGCACTTTTTAAGCCCTCCCATTTCTTAAATATAACCCCTCTCACCAGGTGTGACTATTTTATCTCCCCGCTACCCGAGGGACGGGGAGACCAAGTAGTTATACGTCTGGTAATGCGACTTCTATACATACATACATACATATATATATATATATATATATATATATATATATATATATATATATATATATATATATATATATATATATATATATATATGTATATGTATGTATGTATAGATGCATACACACAGTATATATGTATGTGTATATGTGTATGTGACTACGTACACAAGGTATACATATAATGTTAATTACAAATAAAATCCTTTTATCACCTGAAAATGAAAATCAATACCTACCGGATTAACATCAATGGCATGTGCAGTGATCATAATCCGACTTATTTGTAAATTTATTACAATTCTACCAGAGAGAGAGAGAGAGAGAGAGAGAGAGAGAGAGAGAGAGAGAGAGAGAGAGAGAGAGAGAGAGAGAGAGAGATCACGCGTAATGTAAACCGAATCTTGCAATTCCTTGTCCGAACCCCTTCGTTTTGACTTCGCATTTACCAATTGAGTCTCCAAAACAAACGAACGAAATGGCGTTGAATACATCGAACAAACGAACGAACGAACAAAAATCCTTCCTTGTCCGATTTCATTTTTCTTTGTCGCTGTTTGGCTCAAGATATTTTTCTATTTATTTTTACTGTGCCGTGGTCAGCCGCAACGGAAACGAACACGTAACCCTACGCTATAGAGAGATTCATGGGTTAAAAAAGATGATTCATTTTTGCATTCGTTATTGTTCGCATTGTTTGCACGCACGAGTGTTGTTTGGCTTTGCTTGGTTCACTTTTCGTGTGATATTGTTTTATTCGGCTTTGCTTTATAGGCCAAAATAATAATAATAATAATAATAATAATAATAATAATAATAATCATCCTCATCATCATCATTATCATCATCATTATTATTATCATCATCATTAATATCGGTATCATTTATTATTATTATTATTATTATTATTATTATTATTATTATTATTATTATTATTATTATTATTATTATTCTGTTTCCATCAATTCATAGAACAAAATCGAAATACCAAATTTTAAAATATACAAGGGAATAAAAAAATATTTTTATTGCGGGTTTCATTTTTAGAAATCTCTTCTGCATGATAAGTGTCTGGCTATATATATCAATAGAAATAGATATATACTGTTTATACACAATTCTTTCAAGTCACGGTAAGACATACATATAATTCCTTAATCTTATATCCAACTCTTAAACATAATGATAGGTAGTAGGTTGGCCCGAGAACCAGCCACCCGTTGAGATATAACCACTAGAGAGGTATGTTGTCTTTTGACGGGACAAACTGTAGTTCATTGGATCCTTCTCTCTGGTTATGGTTCATTTTCCCTCTGCCTAACACATACACCGAATAGTCAGGCCTATTCCTTACACATCCTCACACACCTGACAACACAGATTACCAAACAATTCTTCTTACTGCACTGTAATTGTTCAGTGGCTACTTTCCTCTTGGTAAGGGTAGAAGAGACTCTTTAGCTATGGTAAGCAGCTCTTCTAGGAGAAGGACACTCTAAAATCAAACTATTGTGCTCTAATCTTGGATAGTGCCATAGCCTCTGTACCACGATCTTCCACTGTCTTGGGTTAGAGTTCTCTTGTTTGACGGTACACTCGGGCATACTATTCTATCTTATTTCTCTTCCTCTTATTTTGTTAAAGTTTTTATAGCTTATATAGGAAATATTTTTTTTAATCTCGTTGCTCTTAAAATATATTATTTTTATTTGTTTCCTTTCCTCACTGAGCTATTTTCCCCGTTGGAGTCCCTGGGCTTATAGCATCCTCCTTTTCCAATTAGGGTTGTATCTTAGCAAGTAATAGTAATAGTAATAGTAATACTTATATATGCAAATAATAACTTCTCGAACCATTAAATTTAACCACATTTATCTGCTTGAATAAAGACTAAATTACCATAAACATCTCACAAACCCACCAGCAGCATTTCTGGGAAATCTCAAAGGCATTCAAACAGAGATATTATCAAAGCTGTCGCTCTAACTTGTCAAACATCGCATTTCCAAATGTGCCTTTGGCCGTACAACAAATTAATCCCATTTCAGTGTGATTTTACCTCGACTTTGCCAAACGCAGGATTCAGCTTGCATCCAGACACAGTCTTTGAAATGCTGTGTACTTTGAAGATCCTGCTTGCTTTGGGTGTGATAGAGAGAGAGAGAGAGAGAGAGAGAGAGAGAGAGAGAGAGAGAGAGAGAGAGAGAGAGAGAGAGAGAGAGAGAGAGAGAGTTAAACGTGTCTATAATAGTGTGTATATAATGTGTGTTTATAAAGGGGAACCTTTTCTTAGGTAGATTACCCTAACGTGGCGAAAACGTTTGTGTACCACTATGATCAGCAAAGTTGTACTACGAAGGATCATCCAAATTAGGTTGGTTTGCTGTGAGCAATCAGAAAAACATTTCCGTCCATCACCAATCTGCATTGGCAAGCATTGTTATAAAAGCTGGCCAAACCCCAGACATGAATAAGGACATGTCTTGGGCCTTTATCCAGCAGTGGACTATAAACCGCTGCATATGTTGTTGTATGAATATATGTAGAATGGGCAGTCAGCGAATGTGACCACAGGAATGTATGGTAAGCCCCTTTTATAAACAAAGATGATGATCCTATGTTTTAAATGGCATAATTACCTTGTATTCTATTATAAACTTAACAACAGTTTATAATAACGACAAATATCCCTATCGTGATGTTGGCATTTCAAGAGAATAAACTTCTATAGAATACAGACCTTAACTACTATGAGATTCAGGGCCTCTGTAACACGGTTTTTTCGCAATAACTTTTTTTCTATGAATTTCATAAATATAACGCTTATTCAGAATGCACATTATATCTACACATAAATTTTGACTATATTCTGCATTACGTAGGTTGAATAAATTTGGTACTTTATTAAGTAAAAGTGACGATTTTTGAAGACGGGCCAACTTACTCAGAGAAAAGGTTTCGAACGCAATCGTTACGTAACTTATGACGGCATTTCTTCTCTCTTTCTCGATCGATGATTGGTTATACGTAACGAAGGCTATACCTCTGCCAACAATAACACAAAAGTGTAAATAAAAGCAAAGCAGTACACCTTTATGAACTCTGAAACCTCTCCACTGAGAATTGTCATAATGAACAAACGAACAAAATATGTTAATAAATACAAAAACACTTCGATTATTAGTCTAACTCCCAGAATAAGTTTCCTAAGAAATTACAGTCTACTTTATAGGTCACAATCAGATTGACAAGGTGTATGGATTAGTTGGTAATTTTCAAAAACGTAGTAGACCAGCTTGATTTGATAACTGCTATATCCAATGTCCAGTAATTTTTATTTATTGTCTAGCTACCTACGTATTTACTGTAAAAAAGAAAAAAATAAATAAATAACTGGTACCATATTTTGGCTTTAAACCTTCACCAGTAATTATCGTCAGAATGATGACTTCACGAGGCTCCACCCACTTTGGCCTCGTTGTAATTCAGGATAACACTGAAGGCTATCATGGGCATTGTTGGATCAGAAAATTTAAATTCTGGCTATAAAAACAAATTTTTCGAGTAGTTGTAAGAAGTGGTAAATGATCCTCAAGGATCCCAGCAGTTGGCCTAAACGTTTAATTCATGTATAGTACTGTTACGGCACTACTGCTACAGTACAGTAGTATTACTACGCTAGCACAAATACCCCACCCACATTTATGTATCGTTCCGCCATTCATAAAGTCTTTGTCATATTCTTTCACTGTGCAATAAGCCATGGCCTCCTCGGAAATTAAGTTTAACTTTAGATGATAGGTTATTTCATTAAGCTGACAAATTATGGCAACTGGGTATGTTATTGCCGATGTTGAAGCTAAAGATAAAGTATGGTATCATTCCTTCATTGCATTATCATCTTTACTACTATTTGTTTTGCTACATGTAGTAATTATTTTAAAGGATAAATGAATTATGTTCACTTCACTTCTATAAATTCCCATTAGATTTACAAATAAAACTCCTAAAACTATTCAGGATTTATTTATAAAATGCAGTCATGCCCAAAACATAGCTAACACGGTTGGTCTGATGGAGATTTTAGCACAAAAATCTTATTTTAACAAAAATAGTTATATAAAGACTGTTTACATATTTTCCCTCTCTTTCTCTCTCTTTTGGTGGCATAGTGAATAGTTAATAGAAATGTTCAAAAGCCTGAATGACATTACAAGTATTATAATCCTGTTACGCTAAATACAAATCAGACTATAAACATTGGATTTAAACTAGAAACTGAATAATTACCTATTCAGGCTATAGTAAATATGGCCACGGGCTTTCTCTTGACTGTATAAAGTTGCAAGTCGTAAGACAAATGCAGTTTTGCAACCACGGGGGCAATTCCAAACCCTGTTAGCCATTCTTGACTGTTATGGGTTTCAGAGCCGATGGAAGAAGTTGAATGGGTGTCTGGTGGATGGGCGGGGCAAAATTTTGTCAAAAGGTGTTTACATTGCTTACGTAGTGAATGTTTTCGACTCTTGGCTCGTTATCACTGGCCATGGCGTCGGCTAGATCATTTTTACTCTATAAAAATTAAAACTATTGTGTTTAGGTTATTGATAATGCTGACAAAATTTATGTGTGGTTGTAAAATATACATATGTCAACTTTCAGCAACATCCGATGCTTTGATAAGGAGCAAAGTCCAAAAAACCGTGTTACAGAGGCCCTGAATCTCATAGTAGTAATCTATAATTTCATTTATACTGAGAAGATTAATGCTATAACCACCCTGGTTCTTAGGTGGTTTGCTCTTACGTCTGATTGGACATTGTATTTTCATAACAACATTTCAAAAGCAACTATCTTCCACACTAATTAATTCATAAAATTGTACACAACTTGTTACATAAACTATACCGGCAGAAATTTCAATTACCAACTGGGCTGAAAATGATTTTTATACCTCCATACCTTTTATCAACAACACAAAATATAGTAAAAAAAATTAAAATTACACTGAAATGCTTTCAGAGTCGGGACATTAGATTTATATTTAAGAAATCTTCGACCTGGTAATCAAAATTCAAGTATAAAGATTCACTTTCGTTGTTTATCTAAATATGTTTACTTGCAAGAGAAGTAAGCTAAGCGCTGTAATACTGTGGACTCTATCAAAATATTGCTGAAGATTTGGATAGAAACTCATCAGGGAGTTGGTCAAAGAATTGGATGAGCCATGACAAGAGTTTTTGAGACATCAACAACTATAAATACAGCAGTTTTTAGTCCACTGCAGGACAAAGGCCTCAGACATAACATTATTCATGCCTGGTGTTTAGCCAGTTTTCATCACCATGTTGGACACTGCGGATTGATGGTGGGAGACGATCAGAGACAACAGCAATGACTGCAGCCGTTTCTAGTCCACTGCAAGACAAAGGCCTCATACATGTACTTATTCATGTCTGGGGTTTTGAAAGCTCTCATCACCAGCTGGCCAACTGCAGATTGGTGATGGTAGGAGACCATCGGAGACGACAACAACATCAGCAGCCATTTCTAGTCCACTGCAGGAAAAGGCTTAAGAAATATTATTATTTAGGCCTGGGGTTTGGCCAGTTTTCACCACGAAGCTGGCCAGCGCGGATAGGTGATGGTGGGAGACTACTCTGATCACTTACTTACTTACTTACTTTTAGAGGTTTATTTCTCGCCCTCCATCAAACACTAAAGGTCTGTTCAGGCGGGCCTTGGTGTATGAAAAAATAATTCCTTTCCAGTTAATATTTTGCTCTGTATCGTTATCAGTTATTTCGCTAGCATTTGTATTCAGGCTTAATAGTTTTCAGGTCACTATTATAACACTTTCTAAAAAGATAAGTCTTCAGGTTTTTCTTGAAGGCAGCCACATTTGTGCTATTCTTGACATCGAGTGGAAGGTCGTTAAAGAGTCTCGGTGCAGCATAACTGAACGTTCTTCCTCCTATTGCATGATTCACACTAATTTCGAATAGTCTATGTGGGTCATCTGCATGTCTAACTCTTACAGTGGCGCTGGTAGCTTCAGGGTAGGGGATCAAGCAATCACGAAGATATTTAGGCTTATCACCTGTAAGTGCTTTGTGAGTCAACAAGCAAATTTTAAATTCAATCCTAGCCTTAACAGGTAACCAATGTAGATCGATCAGTGCAGGAGTTATTCTCTCCCGAAATTTAATGCCTTTTATCAGTCTAGCCGCCCAGTTTTGCACATTTTGAAGTTTCCTTAGTAGTGTATTGGGCAATTTGTAGTACAGAGAATTGCAATAATCAAGCCTTGATATTACATGACTCACCACTAAAATTTTTGTACTGCCCTCTGTTAAATATTTTCTAATAAATGCTATGTTTCTCAGGTGATAGTTACACACTTTCACTGTGTTCACAATTTGGTCCTTCATTGACAAATTACAGTCTATCAGTACACCCAAATTTTTCACAACAGGCACAATCCCAACATCAGAATCACCAATTTTTATACTTTGAATTAACTGGTAATTCTTCAAAGCCACCCTTGTGCCAAAAAACATACATTCTGTTTTATCATCATTTAATTTGAGCTTTTTCCTCTGCATCCATGTTTTTATTTCAGTCATTATCTCATCAATTTTCTTCCCTGTATCTTGTGTTGTTGAAATTGAGAGGTAAAACTGAGTATCATCTGCATATAGTTTAAAACCCACTTTTTGTTTTTTCAAGATGTGTGATAGCTCGATAGTATATATGTTAAACAAGATAGGGCCCAGGACACTACCCTGTGGTACACCCTTCATAAGTATTCTCTCATTGGATCGGTTTCCAGAAACTTCTACAATAGTCTTCCTGTTCACTAAGTAACTTCGCAAAAATTTCAGTGCTTCCTGAGTCACTCCAATAGACTTTAAGTCGTCAAGTAAGTATTCGTGCACAACAGTGTCAAAAGCAGCACTAAGATCTAACATAATTAAAATTCCACACTTTCCCCCATCAAGAAGACCTATCATATCATTCATTATTGAGCACAAAGTAGTTTCTGTAGAATGATTAGCTCTGTAGGCCGATTGATTTTCCGGGAATACCTCTAACTCGTCAATATGCGCCCACAATTGCTCACTTATGACTTTTTCAATAAGCTTTGACATGTAGGATAAATTTGAAATGGGCCTATATGAATTTAGCTCGTTTACATCACCTTTCCCTTTGTAAATTGGTTTGATCAACGCAGTTTTTTCACAGCTAGGAAAACAGGATTGCGATATACTTAGGTTAATTATGTTCAGGTAAATATTATATACGACTTGTTTGTTTGGAGCTTCACTTATTGAACTGTTTGGGAAAGGGTCGTTTCCACAATATGTATTCTTCATCTCTCTCATAACCTTTAACAAGTCGCACATATTTATCTCCCTAAATTTTATTAACTTCTTTCCCTCCTTCACTGGCATAGCTGACTGTCCTTCCAAGTGATTTTGGGGGAAGCCTCTATAGATTTTATCAATTTTTTCACTAAAGAATATAGCAAAACTCTCTGCACAAACATTGTCAGGCAAGACATATTTTTTCTTTAATCCCATCAAATCATCAAGGTTTTTATGAAAGTCCTTCATGTTATTAGTTTTTTTACATTCGCCGTTGTAGAATTTTCTTTTTGTTTTTTCTAACAGGATGTTATAGTCATTTCTGGCCTTATTATATAGATTTCTGGCTTGTAAGGATTTGGCTCTTTTCCATCTACCTTCCATCTTACGTCTGTGTCTTTTTGCCTTTAATAGCTCACTATTATACCATCTAACATTTTCGCGTACCACTATTTGTTTGTTCTTTATGGGACACATGGTATCGTACATTTTTCCAAAATTGTCGTTGTATTTCTTGGTATAGCACCCAACACATTCTATGTCTACCATATGTTCACATTGTGTGTTCACACAAGACATTTGCGCTACACTAGCTTCAATAAAATTCTCAGCATCAAAATTTTCCCGTTCCCTATATGTGATCCATTTTTTCAATACTCTGGTGCAATTTATATTAACATTAAAGGTGATGAGTTTATGTGTTTTTGAGATCTCAAAGTCTGGTTCCACTTCAAGGTTTTTTATTAGGTCTGAGTCTTTTCCACATATGACCAAGTCGAGTGTATGACCACCTACTGACGTTGATACCAAAACACTGTTTATTAAATTAAACATCTCAAATACTTCCTTGAGTTCTTTAGCCTTATTATCATTTTCATCATCTACCCAACAGTTGAAGTCTCCACCAATTAATGTATTTTTAATATCGTCCACCACACCCACAAGAATACTAAATTCTTCAATGAATTTAGTCATATTACTCGCTGATGGTCTATATAATGATATTATATTCAATACCTTATTGTTTCTTGTCAGTTTCAAACAGATATATTCAAACGTTTCAAATACCATTTCATTCATGATAGAAACCCTAGAGAAAGTTTTCGACACAAAGACACCCACTCCTCCTCCAGTTTTGTCCTTTCTTGGTACGTGATAGAAATCATGAGTACACGGCGTCATCTCCTGAATCTTTGAGTTATCACTAATATTTCCCTGCAACCAAGTTTCCGTTAATAAGCATAAATCTAATTCCATTTCGTTAATAAGATTTCTAATCTCTAAGGTTTTATTCCCCACCGATTGAATATTTATCAGACCACACTTAACCAATGGACTAGACTCCATGATCGGTTCTATTTTTTATCCTGGTAAGCTCCTCCTTGTATACTTTACAGTTATCATCATATGTCTTATGATTCGTATCATTGTAATTCCTCATTGTGCAGTTATGACACTTTAACGTATTTACAGTACAATCCGTGGTTCGATGATCCTGGCTACACTTGGCACATACCTGAGTCTTGCTACAATTTTCAGCAGTATGACCAAATTCTTGGCATTTATAACACTGAAATACATTGTAGGAATCATAGATTTTACAGCATCCTCCAAGCGTGGTATATACTCTATCATCTCTTTTACGGAAGACTTTCCTGATACTTGGACTACACTTTATAATGACGTGTAATTTACCGCTTTGTCTTGATTTAAACTTCCTGATCAATTTAAAGTCTTCTTCATTTTCACATATATCATTCAACCATTCATTCTTCTCCATTATACTGGCAATTATATCATCTTCATTTTCATCAATATTGCAGACCTTGATCTTCGGTTTAAGTAGATCCTTTTTATCTACTTCTACCTTAATGTCATTCTTGACCTCTTCTAAGTCATTTTTAGCCTTTTCTAACCCAGTTTTATCCGCAAAATTAACTACCAAGTGGCCTTGTTTAGAGGTTTTGACCTGTTCGACATTCATGGTTATCTTCTTCATGATAGTTTTCTTGATATCTGAAGCCTTCTTATTTTCCTCCGTAGATTTTATAACCAAAGTGTTTCTTGATTTCAACTTACTTGCATATGTAGTCTTGGTCACATTCTCTTTTTCGTATTCCATAAGTTTCTCTTTCAGCTCGACAATTTCTTGACGCATATCCATGTATTGAGCAGTTATCATATCCATAAAACCAGACATCTGTTGTTGTACATTTACCTTCATCTCTTCTATGATGATGCTTAGTCTCGTTATGTCATCAACACATGCAGACTCAACACATTTTGGACATTTATAAATGATGTTCCTGCTTTTTAAAAGAGTACTTGTACCATCCTTTAAATTAGAGCAAGCTACTTCATCATGGTACCATCTTCGGCATTGATCGCATTGCATCCCATCATCGACATAGGAC
>NC_090749.1:48061442-48063942 GCF_036898095.1 Palaemon carinicauda | reverse complement strand
GTCATTCACCCGGATTTGAACGGTCTAAGAATATAATCCCTTAATTTGATACTCTCCCTAAATTGTTTCCTTCGTTCTTTTTGTTTGCAACCAAGTGGTGACAAGTTGAAACTCTTAAATATAACAAATAGAAAAATTGTTATAAAACGATTATTATACTAACAGAAATAATCTTAATTTAGATATCAAATTAATTCATTTCTCAATTCTGATTGATTAATAAAAGACAGGATTCTTTACAAAGGATTTAATTTACGTAGGTGATTGTATTGTTTTAGATTTTATTTATTTAATCGACAAAATTAATTTCTTTACAACAAAGGTTATATTAGCAAACGTGGTTATGGTGACTTCGTCAGATGAAGTTAGTGCTATCACAAAAGATTCAATAAATTAGTTCATTCAGACCATTTTCATGTCTTTCTTTATAATGTTATCAGTATGCTTAATACCCTTGACCCAATTTACCTTGCAAATCTGAAACAGTCGTTTTTTATAATTTGGCTGCATCTGTGACAGTTTTATTGTTTGGTCAATTCCAAATTTAACAATTTCATTACCATTTTCCCATTTTATTTCTTAATATTTAATCTAGTAAATATTTTTTTCCATGTAATGCTAAAACAGGGTTCATTATGATGGTTTTGATTTCAAGTATTTTTACGGGTAATATCTATCTTTTTTTACTTAATAATTGTTTTGTATAAAGTTAGATGCGTCATAGTTTGTGTTTAATTGAAAGATAAGGCCAGTTAATTAAAAATTAAAAAAAATAAAATCTCGACAATCACGCACACTGAAATAAAATAAAGTTTTACCTCGCCGTGATTACTAAACCTTAAATGAAAGTCTGTAACTTCAAATATTGTGAATTAGGGAATTATATGACACTTTAGGTCTTAAATACGAAAATATCAACAATCACACGAACAGAAATAAAATAAAATTTTACTTCGCCTTTATCACAAAACCTTGAATTACAGTGTGTGACTTTTAACGTGTCATATAATTCACTAATACACAATTTTTGGTCTTAAATACCAGATTAAACTACTTTTTCTACTGCTGCGAAGCCAACAATAAATGCATGATACATATTTGCGATGTCACATGAATTATTTATCATTCTGATGAGGGGGGTAACTTGAAAACAGAGGGGGTAACTTGAAACCGGTTTCAAACTACCCCCCCCCCCCCCGGTAATCTGAAACCGGTTTCAAGTTACCGGGGGGTAATTTGAATCCTTTACACCGGGAGAAGCACTACCGCTCACTCCAAGGCTAAAAGTGGGGAATATTACGACTTCTCCTCTCTTTACACAGTCGTATATTAACCCCTTTTAATTCCCATTAACTAAAAGCATCTCTGAATCATCTCGCTTACTTCTAATGCTTTCGGGGAATCTGTCGCTTAGGGCGGTTTCATATGTAGACGTGGTGTTTCTCATGAGAGGTCCTTTTCTCCTCTCATTTTTTTTATTATGTACTGTGTCATATATATATATATATATATATATATATATATGATATATATATATATATATATATATATATATATATATATATATATATATATATATATATATATATATATATATATATATATATATATATATATATATATATATATACTGTAGTTATGCACAAACAGGTTCAACCTTCCCCACCCGTTACCACTTTCCTAACTACAGTTCGGGAATTTGAGATTGCGTAGGTTCAAAGTGTACGTCTCGGCGTACACCCTCTTATCAGGGAATGACCACTCCCTACTCCCCTGGGCGTGAAAGGAATATATATATATATATATATATATATATATATATATATATATATATATATATATATATATATATATATATATATACATATATATATATATATATATATATATATATATATATATATATATACATATATATATATATATATATATATATATATATATATACATATATATATATATATATATATATATATATATATATATATATATATATATATATATATATATATATATATATATATATATATATATATATATACAGAGAGAGAGAGAGAGAGAGAGAGAGAGAGAGAGAGAGAGAGAGAGAGAGAGAGAGAGAGAGAGAGAGAGAGAGCTAAGCATTTCCCCTTTTAGTATTATATTATTATTATTACTAGCCAAGCTGCAACCCTAGTTGGAAAAGCAAGATGCTATAAGCCCAAGGGCTCCAATAGGGAGAAATAGCCCAGTGAGAAAAGGAAATAAGAAAATAAATAAATGATGAGAATAAATTAAAAATAAATAATTCTAAAAACAGTAACAACGACAAAACAGATATGTCCCATATAAACTATCAACAACGTCAAAATCAGATATGTCAAAAATAAACTATAAAAAAGACTCTTGTCAGCCTGGTCAACATAAAAACTTTTGCTCCAACTTTGAACTTTTGAAGTTCTACTGATTCAACTATCCAATTAGGAAGATCATTCCACAACTTGGTGACAGCTGGAATAAA
>NC_090749.1:48048942-48056442 GCF_036898095.1 Palaemon carinicauda | reverse complement strand
AATGGGCTTTAAAACTGCTTTAAAAACGGTCCAGTTTTACTGTTGAACGATGCTTTGCATGGAATATTTTGAAAGCATTTCATTTAAGGTCACATGATAATATAAAGTTTGAGCATCGGTGCTTTCATGTTGTTGAATAGAGTTCTAATTAACAGATGTCTTTAAATGGTATATTTTCATTAATATAACAATACTATATCGCGAATAATGGTGAGAGCTACATATAATATACCTATTTTCTGTATTTTTTTCTTTAGGTGGCGAGGTATGTAAGCTCCGTTGCTAACTTTCTAAAATGGCACCCAACACTCAACTCCTACACCACGCCAGGAATATTACAATGTGTGCTGTATTTAAAGTTTAGCTGTAGTTATAGTTTGGCTGTAGTTGTAGATGCGATGTTGCTATTCATACTATTAACAGTTTAAAAAAAAATTGTCTTAAAGTTTACATTTTAAGGGGAATTATGACCTCTTTAGTCTGGGGCTTAGAAAGCCATACCCGACACCAAAACGGTTTTTAACTTCACAGAAGTTTGTCAACGGTTATTGAATATATTAGATGGAGAGAAAGTTCGAGAAGTTATCGGTTAAATTGATTTGCTAAAGAGGATAAAGATGTTAATATATTATAAGTAAACATAAACACACACAAAAATGTTATCTAAATTTACACTTAACTAATCAGTGCAAACCGTTTCTGGTTCACCTAATAAATAAAACGGACGGGAACATTACTGAATAACTCTTTCCTTCATTTGGGATGTATGCGATTCATACAGTAATTGAAAGAGGCCATAGTTATGACAATATTCAAAGTATGCTCCCTCGAGTCTCTACTTGGTTTCCCTTATCATCACTGCTATATCTTACATGTAGGCCTAGGCCTAATAATCTAATCCCATGATCAGGAGGCTAGACAGTTCTAGAGATAACGAATAAATAAATAAAGAATATTTGAAATACTTATTTTTATAAGTAAAGGTATCACTAAATTAATAAGTTGCTTCTAGAGAACGTTATAGTTCTCTGAATTACTTGTAGGCCTATAAACTGTACATTTTCCCCCATAGTTTCCTTAACGACTAGACGTTATCCCTTTATCGTTTCCTCATATCACATTTTATACATTTGAATCTCTCTCTCTCTCTCTCTCTCTCTCTCTCTCTCTCTCTCTCTCTCTCTGATGTTTTCATACATGTTTTCCTCTTACTTTTTTGTAACATACATTATATCAATGATTTGCTTTTTCGATTTGGAAATTTACGAATATAGCTAAGTCATAGACCTATATCTCTCTGATCCCAGTATTATATATATATATATATATATATATATATATATATATATATATATATATATATATATATATATATATATATATATATGTGTGTGTGTGTGTCCCTCTCTGAGTGGGGATACTTAACGTGGTGAAAATGGTTTGTTTATCGCCATAATCAGTAAAGCTGTACTAGGTTAGTTTGCTATGAGCAATCAGACGAGTCTCCCATCATCATCATTTCGCACAGGGCAGCGTGATGAGGAAAACTGTCCCAAACATCAGGTATGAGTAAGGACATGTCTGAGGCCTTTATCTTTCAGTGGACTAGAAACGGCTGCATTTGTTGTTGTTGTCGTTGTATGTGAGGATGGTTGGGTATGTGTGTTTAAGAGAGAGAGAGAGAGAGAGAGAGAGAGAGAAAATTCAAAAAGCCCTATTTTGTGCATATAAATGGTAAATACTAAGTTAATATCATAGTATCTGCTTGTGGTGGCCGATACGGTAACGTCCCTGACTGGTGAACGCCAGACTGGGGTTCAAGTCTTGCTCACACTCGTTAGTTTCTTTGGTCGCTGCAACCTTACCATCCATGTGAGCTAAGGGTGGGTGGTTTGGGGGAGCCTACAGGTCTATCTGCTGAGTCATCAGCAGCCATTGCCTGGCCCTCCTTTGTCTTAGCTTAGGTGGAGAAGGGGCTTTTGCTCTGATAATAAGTACATATGGTGATTCTCTAGAGTCTAGGGCATTGTCCTGTTAGATAGGGCAATGTCACTGTTCCTTGCCTCTGTTAACCATAAGCAGCCTTTAAACCTTTAATGGCTATTTGCATCTTAAGAATCAATTATTATTATTATTATTATTATTATTATTATTATTATTATTACCATCCAAGCTACAACCCTAGTTGGAAAAGCAAGATGCAATAAGTCCAGGGGCCCCAATAGGGAAAAATAGCCCAGTGAGAAAAGGAAATAAGGAAACAAATAAAGGAAGAGAACAAATTAACAATAAATCATTCTAAAAAAGGCAACAACGTCAAAACAGATATGTCATATATAAAATATTAACAACGTCAAAAACAAATTTGTCATATATAAACTATAAAAAGGCTCATGTCTGGCTGGTCAGCATAAAAGCATTTGCTCCAACTTTGAACTTTTGAAGTTCTATTGATTCAAGTACCCGATTAGGAAGATCATTCCACAACTTGGTAACAGCTGGAATAAAACTTCTAGAGTACTGTGTAGTATTGAGCCTCAGGATGGAGAAGGCCTGGCTATTAGAATTAACTGCTTGCCTAGTATAACGAACAGGATAGAATTGTCCACGGAGATCTGAATGTAATGGATGGTCAGAGTTATGAAAAATCTTATGCAATATGCATAATGAACTAATTGAACGACGGTGCCAGAGATTAATATCTAGATCAGGAATAAGAAATTTAATAGACCGTAAGTTTCTGTCCAACAAATTAAGATGAGAATCAGCAGCTGAAGACCAGACAGGAGAACAATGCTCAAAACAAAGTAGAATGAAAGAATTAAAACACTTCAGAATACATTGATCACCGAAAATCTTAAAAGACTTTCTCAATAGGCCAATTTTTTGTGCAATTGAAGAAGACACAGACCTTAAATGTTTCTCAAAAGTAAATTTGCTGTCGAGAATCACACCTAAAATTTTCAAAGAGTCATACAAATTTAAAGAAACATTATCAATACTGAGATCAACTTCATACCCCATAATTTGCACTATGCACTAATTTTAGCTAAATCTCTATTAAGGGATTCACCAACCGCAGATCTACATTCAGGGGATGGAATTGATGCAAAGAGAGTAGCATTATCTGCATATGCAACAATCTTATTTTCTAGGCCAAACCACATGTCATGTGTATAAAGTATGAAAAGTAAAGGGCCAAGAACACTGCCCTGTGGAACACCGGATATCACATTCCTATACTCACTATGGTGCCCATTAACAACAACTCTTTGAGATCTATTACTTAAAAAATCAATAATAATGCTAAGAAACGACCCACCCACTCCCAACTGTTTCAGCTTGAAAACAAGCGCCTCATGATTTACACGGTCAAAGGCAGTATTAGAATCAAGGCCAATCATACACACTTCCTGACCACAATCAAGGGACTTCTGTATAGCATTGGAGATTGTAAGAAGGGCATCACATGCTCCAAGGCCTTTACGAAAACCAAATTGCAAACTAGGGAATAGATAATTACCTTCAGCAAACCTATTTAGACGTTTTGCCAGAAGACGTTAAAAAACTTTAGATAGTATGGGAGTTGTGGAAATTGGGCGGTAATCAGTGGGACTTGAGCTACCACAAACACATTTACATAGAGGAGTAACATTACCAATTCTCCAACAAGTGCTAAAAACTCCTCTTCTTGCTAACTTGCGCAAAATACGGATAACTTTGGAGCTAAGAAATCTGCTGTCTTTATAAAAAACAAAGGAAAAATACCATTTGGGTCTACACCTCCATAAGCATCAAGGTCCATCAACAGAGCTTTAATCTCTCGAGATCGAAAAGCTAAACTAGTTAGTTTAGCCTCAGGAAAACAGGAATGAGGAAGTTCAAGTTTTTCATTACTCTGTTTACTGTCAAAAACATCAGCCAAAAGGGTTGCCTTTTCCTTTGGACAATGAGTAATTGAGCCCTCAGGTTTAAGTAAAGGAGGAACTGTTGCATCTATACCAAAGAGTGCAGATTTAAGGGTAGACCACCATTTATGTTCCTGAGTTTTACCAGAAAGGGTTTCTTTTATGGTTAAATCGTACTCCTTTTCAGTTGAGGCATAAACTCTCTGAGCAAAAGCTCGAAGCTGAGTATAGTTGTTCCAGGTCAAATCTGATCTGTTACCCTTCTAAAGGTGACAGGCCTCCTGCTTCTCCAAATAAGCACGTCTACAATCATCATTGAACCACGGTTTGTCTTTCACTCGGTACCTTAGCACACGAGAAGGGATACGCCTATCGATTATGTTGACTAGATTCTCATTCAAAGGGACAACAGGATCTACACTATTATATAATTGTGACCAATTCAAGTACAAAAGATCATGCAAAATCCCATTCCAGTCTGCTTGGTATTTTATATAAATTTTACAAGAATATGATATATCAGGGACAGGCTGCTCAGTCTTCACTAATAATGAAATCAAGGCATGATCAGATGTCCCGACTGGAGAACCAACCTTACTAGTTATAACGCCAGGGGAGTCAGTGTATACGAGGTCCAAGCAATTACCAGACCTGTGAGTAGCTTCATTTATGATTTGTTCACAGCCTGATTCAGAGGCAAAGTCTAAAGCTCTTAAGCCATGGTGATCGGTAGGAGAGATAGAACTTAACCACTCCCTATGGTGAGCATTAAAATCACCAACAAAGACAAAAGAAGCCTTTCTATCATCTTCTTGTATCTTAGCCATAATGGTAAGAAGACAATCGAAGATAGAATCATCCATGTCTGGATTCCGGTAGATCGAACACAAAGAAAAGTTGTTATGCCTGCCACAAACTTTTATTACCTGAATCTCATGACATCCACATTGATAGCAGGACTTATGAGAAGCAGGGTACTCGGTCCTAATATACACCTCCATTCCCCTGGCCCTAGGGATGGCATTGCGTTTCAACATTATTGGCTTTTTAAAACCACTTATAAGGAGCTCAGATGAGTGCCTCATATTAGAAACCAAAGTTTCTGAGCACAAAAGAATATCATACTGTCTGGATGCAAATGTAAGGTCTTGGATATTTGCATGAAGACCACGAATATTGCAATACAGAAGACGACATTGACGAAATCTAGGACGTACTGGTCCCGGATTTCGCTCAATGTCTCCAGACAGCATAAGAATTAATAGAACAAAGTAGGCTATCAATCTGAACCAATGCTTCACTAGTATCACGTCAAATACATTTACAAAAGATTCATTAACATGGTGAAAGTGATTGTGTACCGCCATGATCAGCAAAGCTGTGCTAGTCAAGGAAACCAATACTAGGTCGGTTTGCTTTACTGTAAGCGATCAGACTAAAATCTCCCACCATCACCGATCCGTAGTGGTCAGCGTGGCGATGAAAAGGTCCAAACCCCAGACATGAATAAAGACATGTCAGAGGCCTTTGACTGGCAGTGGACAAGAAACTGGTGGATTTGTCGGTGTTATATATATATATATATATATATATATATATATATATATATATATATATATTTATATATATAAATATATATATATATATATATATATATATATATATATATATATATATATATATATATATATACACTTCTCTTATAAAAAACCGAGTCAGCATTAAAAAACAATTTCTGTGCGTAGGTTTTTTCCCCCAGCAAACTTTCTCCTTTTCAGTACTTGAAAGAAAAAAAACTCCTGTCTTGGAATGAATCAGAAGAAGAAGAAAAAGTTTTATTCTTAACAACTTTCATACGAGTCTTATATCGGTATTACTACGAGTGATATTGTAATGATTGAGAGAGAGAGAGAGAGAGGAGAGAGAGAGAGAGAGAGAGAGAGAGAGAGAGAGAGATCACTAAACCCCCCCCCCCCCCCCAATTTTGTGGACTATCCAATTCCTTTGATGTAAAAAGAGATAAAAAAGGACTAAAGTCTAGCCCTTATTCTAAGGGTTCCTGTAAGGCTGCTATGGGTCTTTAATTCTCCTCCTTCATTTAGAACGGTGCCCATTGACGAATAGTTCCTTTTTAATCAATGTTTCTTTACTAATCAAGAGTTTTTTTACGGTTTAGATTCTGTGAGCTGTTTTTTTCAAGGAATTCTCACCCATTAGCTGAGGACAGATGTATCCTGGAATCAGAATACTGGAGTAAGAATACTGGAATCAGAATAGAAGCTGTATTCTACACCCCCAAAGATAAAAAAGAAGTAGTGATAGTGATTGCAAGAGTAGGAAGTTAAGCAAAAATTGGAGGAAATATAAAGTAATGAACTCTTACCCAAGACAGTGGAAGACCATGGTACAGAGGCTATGGCACTACTCAAGACTAGAGACTAATGGTTTGATTTTGGAGTGTCTGTCTTCTAGAAGAGCTGTTTACCATAGCTAAAGAGTCTCTTCTACCCTTACAAAGAGGAAAGTAGTCACTGAACAATCACAGTGCAGTAGTTAACACCTTGGGTGAAGAAGAATTGTTTGGTAATCTCAGTGTTGTCAGGTGTGTAAGGACAGAGGGGAATCTGTAAAGAATATGCCAGACTATTCGGTGTATGTGTAGGCATAGGGAAAGTAATACAAAGTAATGAATGCAATAAACAAGAATAATCAGAGATTTCAGACCTCCACCAATGAATATTGCATACATATTACTGAAGTTTACGGAATAAATAATTATTTCTTTTTCATATGCTAACCGTGGATGAATCTACTGTAACATTTTACTAAAATTTACTTACTGCACCTCCCACTTTTCATATGCTAACTGTAGATGGCGAAAAAAATGCAAATCCGGATCTAGAACTCGTATCCGGATCATCTCGAAATCCTGATCTTAAATCCGTATCCAGATAATCTCCAAAATTTAATGGGGCCGTCTGTGACCTAAGATCAATCTACGGGGAAAATTTGTTCAAAATCCGTAAAGTAGTTGACGTAATCCTGTCCACAGATAGACAGACACATAAACAAATAAATTGATAAATAACCCGTCTCAATTTATATAACCTCCTTGGCGGAGGTAGAAATAAAAGTAATGACTAGAATCCAAAAAGACAGCATATTGAATGTGAAAAAAAAGATTTCCATTTTTGAAGCAGGATTGAATTGTATGGTACAGGCGATTTAATCAACGTGGCTGACCATTCAGCTTGTGATTCCCCAGTGATATCTAATCTGGGATTGCAAAGCCTGACTAATGAAGTGAGGACTTATCCCAAGTGTCTATATACATCACACATACACAGACACACACACGTACACACACACTCTCTCTCTCGTACAGAAGAAAATTTTGACCACATTCAGTAAACCATTTTTTTTATTTTACACTGTTTTCTACACAATTTATGAATTTAACTAGTGTACGTGACCCGTCAAAAATTATTGCTAAATATTTAGATAGATTTACACACAAAAATTCAACCCTTCCCATTCCATCCCACTTTCCTGACTACCTATGGCAGTTTGTCCAATTTGCAAGAGATTGTTG
>NC_090749.1:48041442-48043942 GCF_036898095.1 Palaemon carinicauda | reverse complement strand
CTGGTCCTCCCTGGTCCTAGCCTGGGTAGACATGGGACTTAGGTACTGATAATATGGATATATGATCCCATTCTCTAGGGCAATGTCCTGTAAGGGCATTGTCTCTATCCCTTGCCTCTGCCATTCATGAGCGACCTTTAAACCTTCTAACATGACTTTTGAACATTACTACTGTCGTTAAGTACACGCTCATGACAATTTCAGACACAAACATACTCATATATTTACATATATATATATATATATATATATATATATATATATATATATATATATATATATATATATATATATAAATATATATATCCATATATATATAAATATATATATATATATATATAATATATATATATATATATATATATATATATGCATATATATTTATTTATATATATATATATATATATTATATATATATATATATATATATATATATATTATATATATATATATATATATATATATATATATATATATATATGTATACATGCATACATATATATATGTATATATATATATATATATATATATATATATATATATATATATATATATATATAAATATGTATACATGCATACATATATATATTGTATATTATATATATATATATATATATATATATATATATATATATATATATATATATATATATAATTATAAAATCCGCACTGTCATAAGCAGAACAAAGTTGGCCTGTTAAACTATCAATAGAAATAACTTTCAACACGAATATATATAAAATATGACTCAGACTATAATTCATATACTTGCTGGAATAAATATGTATCTTACCTGAATAAACCACTATCTGGGTATCCTTGAATATTCAATTGAAGAAACGTGTCTAATCCTCCTGACCTTTCAGTAACCATCTCTGTGCCTTATCAATAAACACCAGCGTGTCCTAATTATGACACGTGAAGCAACCGGATCCCATTGGACATCAGTTGCACATTATCTCACAGAAGTATCTATTGATTATCTCTCAGGGTTCAAAGACTCTCTCTCTCTCTCTCTCTCTCTCTCTCTCTCTCTCTCTCATCTCTCTCTCTCTCTCTCTCTCTCACTACTACAACACTTACGCCTCCAATAACTTCAACTTGCCAACAGTTATCAAACAATATTTTCTCTGATCTTCTTACATCTCTCTCTCTCTCTCTCTCTCTCTCTCTCTCTCTCTCTCTCTCTCTCTCTCTCTCTCTCTCTCTCTCTCTCTCTATATATATATATATATATATATATATATATATATATATATATATATATATATATATATATTCTAGAAGTTTTATTCCAGCTGTGACCAAGTTGTGGAATGATCTTCCTAATCGGGTAGTTGAATCAATAGAACTTCAAAAGTTCAAAGTTGGTGCAAATGTTTTTATGTTGAACAGACTGACATAAGTCTTTTTATAATTACAATTATAAATCCTCTGTTTTAATGTCGCTAATGTTTTTTAGAATATTTTATTTAAATTTTTCATTACTTTTTATATTGTTTTCTTATTTCCTTGTTTCCTTCCCTCACGAGGCTATTTTCCCCTGTAGTAGCCATTGGGCTTATAGCATTTTGCTTTTTTAATTAGGTTTGTAGCTTGGCTAGTGATATCACACACACACACACTTACATATATATATATATATATATATATATATATATATATATATATATATATATATATATATATATATATATATATATATATACATATATATATATATATATATATATATATATATATATATAATATATATATATATATATATACACATATACATATTTATATATATATATATATATATATACTATATATATATATATATATACAAATATAATATATATATATATATATATGTATGTATATATATATATATATATATATATATATATATATATATATATATATATATATATATATATATATATATGTAATATTCGGGAACGTTTCTACGTAAATTTCTCTCTCTCTCTCTCTCTCTCTCTCTCTCTCTCTCTCTCTCTTCTCTCTCTCTCTCTCTCTCTCTCTCTCTTCCAAAAACATTTAAATATTGCTTCCCATGTAAATACAGATATCACTTAAACCAAGACATAAAAGAGAGAGAGAGAGAGAGAGAGAGAGAGAGAGAGAGAAGAGAGAGAGAGAGGAGGAGAGCGAGAGAGAGAGAGAGAGAGAGAGAATGTATCCACCTTGTATTATAAGAAGTCCTCATCAGCTTCGTGTACTATTATAATTCATGACTGTATAACTAGCAGCCACGATGTAAGGGTATATTTAGAGGCGCATCTCCGTGATTCAGGTCGTCCTGGGGGAGATTTTGACCATTTGGGGAGATTTTGTATGTCTCGCTAACAATGACCACTTCGGGATATCCTCTTCCTAATCCTGAGAGATTTCATCCATGCCAAAAGTGTTTGCCAATCTTGGAGATCTGTGCCATTTTGGAGATTTTGGGCCAATGGATAGAATTGGCGAATTTGGAAGATTTAGTCGCCTTGGG
>NC_090749.1:48029635-48032135 GCF_036898095.1 Palaemon carinicauda | reverse complement strand
CTGGGATTCAAACCCCAGTCTAGCGATCAGCAGGCAGGGACGTTACAAATAGGCCCCCACAGCCCTAATTGGTTATCTTAAAATGGAAAAGTTTTTGTACTACTAGACACTTATGATGTTTCTGAACACATTTTTTTTTCAGTAAATGTCTATCTAATCACAATATCACATAATTTGGGAATTGTATTCCTTAAAGTTTTATTCAAAATGGAAAATGGCAAGAATGTACAGACTTCCTGTTATGAGAAACAGTCTCACTTTAAGTATGTTTACAGTATATATACAGGGTGACACAAAAAAAACGGTCATTACCTAAACTTGAATAACTTTTGAAATAAGTAATCAGTTCCTTTTATTTTTTAGATTCATCAAGATAAATTAATGTTCTAAGAGTCCACCAAAGTCGACTTTCGGGATGCCATGGACTACTGAGGAAAAGGCATTTATAATTGAGGCATATTTTCGGTTGAAGTCTATCCACGCAGCTCAATTGCAATTAAAATTTTCTGTTGTCAGGTCCCGTGAACTCGAAAACAATATCTTCTGGGGTAGCATACCACCTAAGCATTGTCTGCAAAGGCCATTACACTCGGTGAAGTGCACTGCCTGGGTCGCTATCTCCAAACATGGCATCATTGGACCATTCTGGTTCGAAGACAACAACGAGTGGTCTGTGACAATCAACAACGAGCGATATGTCCAGGTGCTTGATAAGTTCTGGACAGCACTTGGTCGATGGAGAGGAGTCGGCAGAGTCCACCAGTGGTTCCAGCTGGATGTTGCCACCCCCCACACTTCAAACGAATCATTGGCATGGCTAGAGCAGGGTTTCCCTGACCGACTGATCAGCCGCAGGTGTGACCCGGAGTGGTCGCCGCATTACCGGGCCTGAACCCCCCACATTTTCATCTCTGGGGATACCTTAAGAACAGCGTATATGGAAACAACCCCCAGATTAACCTTGACCCAAAGGCAGCAATCAGAGCAGCAATAAGAGTGATCCCAAGGGAGGAATGCGGGAGGGTCATCGAGAACTTTGCCCGACGGATCCAAATGTGCCTGCAGCGCCGGGAGTTCATTTGGAGCACATTTTGGAGAGCCAGTGAAACAAAGAGTTTTTGTTGTACACACTTGAAACTTTGGAGGTGTCTTCTACACAGGCTTGACCTATTGTAGCTAAAGTTTTTTGTCGACCTAAATAAAATTTTGGAAGTTATACGTTTTTTGGTGATGACCGTTTTTTTTTTTTTTTTTTTTTTTGTCACCCTATACTGGATAAAGAACAACAAACAAATACATAAATTTCTAGTCCACTACAGGACAAAGGCCTTAGACATGTCCTCATTCATGTCTGGGATTTAGCCAGTTTTCATCATCACCCTGGCCAACTGCGGATTGGTAAGGGTGGGAGATTTTCGTCTGATCGCTCACAGAAAACCAATCAGTATGTGAAGCTCTGATCATGGTGATGCTCAAACCCTTTCACCACCTTAAGTTATACCCACTCAGAAAGGGATATCATCATCACCAGCCGTTGATAGTTCACAGCAGAACAAAAGCCTCAGACCTTCCACTTTGTGTCTATTTATGGTCTTTCTGCGCCAGTCCCGCAACCTTTCTTAGTTCGTCAATTCATTGTCTTCTTTTCCTTATAGGTCTATCTACCGAGTCATCAGCAGCCTTTGCCTGGCACTCCTTGGTCCTAGCTTGGGTGTAGAGGGGGCTTGGGCGCTGATCTTATGTATATATGGTCAGTCTCTAGGGCATTGGTCCTAGCCTGGGTGGAGAGGGGTGCTTGGGTTGTAGCTTATGGCCCTGTCACACCTTGACGATTTAGCCAGCGTATGCCGACGTATGAAAAATTTGTCAAATACGCTGGCGTACGTCGAATAAGTTATGGGTAAGTTTTGTATACGTTAACAGCACGCTGAAGCACGTTGGTATACGTCGAAGTACGTCGAGGTCGTCGAAAAATTTTGTGCATGCTCAAAATTTCTCAACGTATGTCAGCGTATGGCTATACGTCCCGTATACGCAGGCCATAAGTAATAGGTAAGTTATGCGATTGTTGACACACGTTCAAACACGTTAAGTGTAGGTTTTCTTTGGCATGACGCTGATGTTGGTACTGCAATGTCTAGTGCAGTTATGATTTGAAACGTCGAGCGGCAGCCTTTTTATAGACTACGACACGTGATCGTCGGCCATACGCTGCTGCACGCTATGCATAAGTTAGACTATCGTTGGGCATAAGTTGTGTACGCGGGCAACACGCTAGGCATTCGTTGGAATAAGTTATCTATAAGTTATCGAAACGTTCTATATAATTTACTGATACGTTATGTATACGTCCAACTCGTTATGAATACGCTATGTATACGCCCAAAATTGAAAAAAAATTCGATAATTCAGCGTATGCCAGCGTTTTAGGGAAATTCTGATACGTTGGCATACGCTGGCTGAATCGTCAAGGTGTGACAGGGCCATTAGTAATTAATAA
>NC_090749.1:48017135-48022135 GCF_036898095.1 Palaemon carinicauda | reverse complement strand
CGGCCATGATCAACAAAGATGCATTAGTCAAGGCCACCCGTACTAGGTTGATTTTCTGTGAGCGATCAGACAAAAGTCTCCTACCATCACCAATCTCTAGTGGCCTGCGTGGTGATGAAAAGTGACAAGACCCAAGATATGACTGAGGACATGTCCTGAGGGCTTTGTCATGAAGTGGAATAGAAATGGCTTCGTATGATGTTGTAATATATGTATTATAGCCACGAAAGGAAAAATTAAAAGATTTGATTGGAGTTAGTACTTTCATCCATTAAGGACATGAACAGACTCAACAATTGTTGAGTCTGTTGATGTCCTTAGCTAATAATAATAATAATAATAATAATAATAATAATAATAATAATAATAATAATAATAATAACCCCATTCTAGAAGGTAAACAGGAAAACCCACTTCCTAACCTAATATTCCCCCACCTAACTTTGAAATCGTATCCTTACCTTCCGGGGGATTCCCCCCCCCCCCGGCTATAGATTATCTTATTCTTAGCCCACACTACATACTTTGAGTGCTGCTTTTCCGGTATTCTACAGCGGGGAACCTTACTCTCTACAGGACCTCTACACTCATGTTATCGTGGTTCGTTCGAGAGCATTTAACATTCCACATCTTGTAGTGCTCGCGTTCTGTTAAATCGTCACCATCGGAGTACTCATGGAGTGAGAAATTCTTCTGTTTCCTCTAGAAAGGCCGTAATATCGTCAATCATTTGGATGTTTTGTGGGAGTTTACAGTATAGGCTCCGTGCCGCGTATTTAAAGGGCCTAGAGCTTACAATAGACATATCTAGGTTCTAATAAGTTGAAAACACCTGTAACTATTCTTGTGTCAACAAGATTTGTTGGCTGCACAATATGCAACAATTGTCTTAGATATTTTGGATGACCAGTTCTAATGAATAGTTTTGTTATTGTACATATATTAAACCCAATTCGCTCTTTAATTGGCAGCCTTTGTAAATAAATTAGTATAGGAGTGATCCTTTTCCTAGGTGGGGCACCTTTTATCAGTCTTGCTCCTTTCTTTTTTTACATCTTTTTCCCTCTTTTTCTCTAAAGTCTCTCCATCAAACCAGGAGGTTGGTCTTTAACAGTTATAGTGTTTTCCATCAGTTTACGCATGATATCATATTCACCTTTGCTCGCTCTAATATAAGTGGTCGTAAGGCAGTCAACACATATAGCTCCAAACAAACGTTGGTTATCATGATCACAGGGAATGCCAGTAGCATCATTTATTTCCTTTGTAACTTCTTCAATAAATATGAAGGAGAAAAGTTTGATTCATGTCTTAAGTTCATATTCTTCACCACTGCATGTTTCTATAGAGGTAATTTAAACATAATAATTTTGTGCACTGTAGAGATAGTGCATTTTTCTTCTATATTGATATCAGATACAACGTTATTCATTACATCACTCAACACTAGGTCTAACGTATGCCAATCAAAGTAGTTGCATAGTCAACATTATTCACCAATTGATATGATTCCAATAACTCACTAAATGCTGAAGCATCAAGATTTGATGCATCATCCATCCAAAGTTTGAAGTGTCCACAAATAACTAATTATTTTTTCTCCATGATGATCATCTCAATTTCACTGAATTTTTGAAAGAAGATGCCAGTATTTGGTCTCAGAAGTTTGTAAACTGTTACAAGGGATATTTTTTTTTTTTTTTTACATAAAGTTTTATTTCTATATATTCAAAACTTGTTACAATAGTTTTATTTTCATATTTTGAGATTTGTGTAACTTTTATGAATAAAGATTCCGACACCCCCCACCATACCTGCTCTCTCTCTCCTCTCTCTCTCTCTCTCTCTCTCTCTCTCTCTCTCTCTCTCTATCTCTCTCTCTCTCTCTCTCGGTATGTGAAAGAAGTTTTGTGTTTGGGGGGGTGGTGTCATTTCAGTGATCTTAGCCTTGCCAAAGTTATTTCACTATATTTCAGATAATGCTAGTATGTCCAAATATTTCTCGTTTATCAATTCTCGAATTTGAACAGATTGTATATTTACATAACACAGTTTATGACATCCTGGGTATCTATTATCAGTATTTTCTGCAAACCTTTTTAATTGCAAATCATAAGCTTTACAATTGTTTGAGTTCACTATGAGGTCATTTGGTTTGTTTAACTTAGTGCAGCTTATACATTTTTACTGTTTCGAATTACATTCTTTCGTGGAATGTTTTCTGAACATTTCCCGTAGACTTCATCATCCTTCTTAAACATGTAATCTTTTTCAAAATGTCCATACTTCTGACAGTGGTAGCAGGTGATCACGTGGTACCTATCTCGTATGTTGCAAGTACCTCATTGCAACATAACTTTGTCACCATCATCATGAATAGCCTTCCGAACTTCAGGATTCCATTTCAGGACTTCGGGATCACCTTTCTATCCTGTGTGTGCTTCCCAAGTGGATTCACTCCTGGCAAAGTAATAATAAATCATATTTCGTAAATCGTAAAACTAGCTTCAAATATCGTATTTCAGAAAATGATGAACAACATTTTCCCATAAAGAAAATCGATTTGACAAGTAATAGGAAAGTTAGCGTCTGTCCCAACAAACTATATCATCTCCCCTAGTTAAGGATCTAGTGACAATAGACTCCTTTGTGATAGGATCCCTTCCATGAATTCTAATGCAAGTCCTTTAGTTAAAAATCCTTTCGAGATAGATACATTTACAGATGGACCCAAGTACAATGTACTTTAAAATTTGTAATATTGTCTTAAAAATGTTATTCATATCATCCAAGGTTATTCGTTACGCTCTACTGTACTTCAGAGTTAAATATTCATGTCTGATTAAAAAAAGGTATAATCGTATGAATGAAACTTATTTGAAGAAAAATATACTGCAGCTTGACTTGAGTTATGTCTGTTATAAGTTTTAAATGTGTTTTTATAATTTGTTGTTTTATCCTGTTAAAAGTCTTTCCTTCCGTGCATGGTGCTATTGAACTATATTTCGCCTCTATAGTTTCATTGTATTAACATTAACGAAGCTCTTCCAAACTGTCATTCAAGAATAATGAATACGATGATAAAATTGTAAGTTAATTAAAACTTGAAGGTAAAGTTGTAGTAAATGGCGAATAACAAAGAGAATCCGAGAGAGAGAGACAATGTTTGGAATAATATTTGATTACAGTTACTCACATCATTTTTTATCTCTCTTCATTACTCTTACTTCTCTCTCCACCATTGCTGCGACCCACAATGGTTGAGTAACATAAATTCATATAATAAGCTGTTGAAGTGAAACTATCATTCCTCAGGTTACGAACTGACAGCATTACAATTGCACTTCAAGAAGGAGAGAGAACTATTACTACTAGCCAAGCTACAACACTAGTTGGGAAAGCAAGATGCTATAAGTCCAAGGGTTCCAACAGGGAAAAATGGCCTGATGAGGAAAGGAAGTAAATAAATTACAAGAGAAGTAATGAACAATTAAAATAAAATATTTCAAGAACAGCAGTAACAATATCAAAATAAATCTTTCATATATAAACTATAAACACTTGAAAAACAAGAGGCAGAGAAATAAGATAGAATATCATGCCCAATTGTACCCTCAAGCAAAACAACTACATCCCGAAACAGTGGAAGACCATGGTACAAAGGCTAGGGCACTACCCAAGACTACAGAACAATGGTTTGAATTAGGATTGTCCTTCTCCTAAAAGAGCTGCTTACCATAACTAAAGAGTCTCTTCTACCCTTACCAAGAGGGAAGGGACCACTGAATAATAACAGTGCAGTAGTTAACACCTTGAGTGAAGAAGAAAAATTTGTTGTCGCCACAATCATAGTTTTATTGAATTTGGTTTTATAAAATGAAGAAAGATAGCTGTAATATAAGTCTCTCTCTCTCTCTCTCTCTCTCTCTCTCTCTCTCTCTCTCATACAAATCCTTTCAATACAATTCTACTCTTTATATTTGAACATCACCGCCCCATTAGTATTCACACCCCAATAGCCCAGTCTCAAACATTAGCTTCGATGCTCCCATTTATAAAATTCCCATCAGCCCATCTCGCCTCCTGTATGTTTCATCTGTTGTATTCATGCATTCTTAATCCAGCTCTGTTCAGCAGGAGGTCGACTGGCCGCGTTCACCAAGTCATCTATTCATGTTTACAAGGCAATTCTGATACGAATTTCTATTCATATTCACACAATGACTTCTTGCAATGTTGATGCGTCTCTCGGCACCCGAGAGGCTTCGGAGAGAGAGAGAGAGAGGAGAGAGAGAGAGAGAGAGAGAGAGAGATGGGTGATTGATGATAGTGATGTATGGTGATATGATTTGATAATACCTATTTATATCTTTATTAGAGATTACTGATTAATATATTTTAAAATGATCTTCCTAATCAGGCAGTTAAATCAGTGGAACTTCAGAGGTGCAAACTTGCAGCGAATTATTTTAAGTTGAACAGTGGGACTGAAGTCTCTCCTCATAGATAATATATGAAATATCTCTTTTAACGTATTAGTAATTTTAAACTATTTTGTGATAATTAATCATTACATCTTTTATAGTTTATTACTTCTCCAAAGGAGGTAATAAAACCGAGTCGGTTTATTTATTTTCTTTTTTCTTATTTCAATTCATCACTGGGCTATTCTCCATGTCGGAGCATCTTACAATTCAAACTAGGGTTGCAGCTAGCCTATTAATGATATTAATAATGATAATAATAATAATAATAATAAAATAATAATAATAATAATAATAATAATGATAATAATATTAATAATAATAATAATAATAATAATGTTCTTCATGTGTTCTTTAACTGACAGTATTTAATGGCAATTGTTAAAATTAGGCCATAAAATTATTGTCAAAATTGCATATTAACCCAGCACCATTTATAAGATATTGATGATAAAAGATTGATGGTTTTAGAAAGCATTTTGTGAGAGAAGCTGAATAAACATCAATAAATACTCT